>NC_135773.1:8481166-8540497 GCF_028453695.1 Augochlora pura | reverse complement strand
AGAGAGAGAGAGAGAGAGAGAGAGAGAGAGAGAGAGAGAGAGAAACTGTTCACTGAAAAACCTGAACCGAGGGAAAAAGGGAGAAAAAAGGACGGAAAGACACCGGCAGAACCGAGGAAGCTCAGGTATCGGCGACGTCGAGATGGGACGCGCGGATAGGCAGGAAACGGGAATGTTACTGACCCGGGGAACCGGGCTGGTAGTTAAAACTGTACGCATCCCATAATTTAGCGATTATTTTGACAAGGGTATGATCTCTTGACAGGTTGTTGGCCTTACAGCCACGGCCTGAAATATAGCTATTTAAATGGGCACTTAGAGGACCTGTAATGAATACATACTTTTCACTACGCGGCCATTTCGAATGCGACCCGAACGCGTCTGGTTTAAGGTCACTCGAATTTCTTCGTCGCTATCGCCCGCCAGTTCACGAATGTTGCCTGCGATAGCCAGCGAAAGGGTTTATGACGTTGCTTGGAGCTAGAGAGGAAACTACTCTTCGGTTCTGTGATTTTTGGAACGTTCTTTTAGGTTAGGGGTGTTCGCTCCTGGTCAGATTTATGTAAGAAGAAAATGACCGGTTTTAAGTTCGTTATTTAATAATTATTGAAGCGATAAAGTTTCTTTCGTTAAAAATTGTTGAATATATTTCTTTACCCTGATATAGACTATTGTAAAAATTTCGAAAAATTTTAGTAAATTCTGTCTCGTAATTCTTTAGAGACAATTGTTGTTAGGCACTTTTAGATCTCGGTAAATTAATGTTGAGGATGTGTCTATAACAATGAAATTATTCGTCAGTATAATTAATGTTTTATAATACTCTGAAATAATATAAAAATACCTACTATAAAGCACTTTTCAGAGTATGTAATATTATCATTGATTTTACTATAAATAAAAAATGTTACTGCTGAATATTTATACCACTGTTCGAAAAATTTATATTTCCAAATAACATAATGAACTTTAAAATGTTTTTTTGATATGAACAGAAAATATCTTGAATAAATTAATGAAGTATAAGTATATTATGTCTACCTAGGAGCATGTATTTTAATAACCTGTTCCAAAATAGGTACATTGACATACAACACGGATACCAATATAAAAAGACAGGTAGAATTCTAACATCACCTTTCTTCATATTCTCCACCAATCTTCCACATTTAACCATCCGTGCTACTGTATCGAAAAGTAGTCGCAATTACGCGGTGTTTCATAACAGGTACTTCCCCTTAAGACCAGTTGTCTGGTCTTGGAAGGTCTCTTGGAAGGCTTGCAGAGAAGGAATCGCTGCACGCCGCGTATACCTGTATACCTCGAAAGCAACTGAAATTATGAAATCACCGAGGCTCGAATAATTATAAGCGGTGTCGTAGGTGTTCCGAGAACCGTTATCTCTCTCTCCTTGAGTGCATCGGTGACGAGGGCGAGAAATATTTTTGAGTGGGAATAAAGTAGAAAGGTCCGAGCTGTTCCAAGAACTAGTGGGTTTGCCTCCGCGCGAATATCGAACTTGGCGGTGAACCGAAAACCTCGAATTTGCCGTCGAACATAGACGCCTTGCGCAGGCTCCAATACAGGAGGTATTAACGAATTTTTGTTTACTCAATCGTGTAACTTGCTATGCTGATTTGGCATAATCGACTCAATTGAAAACAACAGATTTAATCGACGCATTAAAAACAACATGGCCGCTACAGGCTGTCAACGTCGACCCGTCCCTATTGGAAAACCCTATAGTTCCGCGTGATCTTCATCTTATAATAAACTTCTTTGTAAAACTCCGTCCGTGGCTTATTCCATTTTAGAACATTTAACCGTCCAGCGGGGAAGACTATGGAGAAGATTCCTTTCCTTTCACGGGATAACAGTACGGCGGTTTCGTAGCGCTGCCGAGAGTGGTAGCCAAAGAGATTTCATAAGATATCCGTGTCGTTTAATTCACGGCGAAACGAGGTTCGATTTGTCGTGGAGCGCGCGCGCGCGCGCGACCGCCGGCCCGGAAATTATATCCTCGATTAATTCTCGTTAGGGCCGATCGTTTACAGCAAATGGGACGGAATCTTTATTAACAGGGAGCGCGTCTTCGCCCATTAATATTCGAACGGCATGAACCGGGGGGCTCCATCGGCGAAGAACCACCATCGGCGATAGCAACCGTCGAATTGTTTCGATAGGTGCGCGCGCGCGCGAGGGGGTGGGGGGGAGGCAGCAGGAAAAGATGAGCGCGATTCGCGCAGCGGCACCGTTTAGTGCAGAACTGTGTAAGCCGGTGGTCGACGCTGTTTTGTTGGACTTTTCGGAGACGCTCGGTTACACGAGGTAGCTCGGGCCCCGGTGCTCGCCGGACCGATTATCCAGTTGTTAGGTGGCCGCGCTCGAATCGATGGTAGGTGGAGCTCCTTTCAATTTCGCTTACGACGTGGTAGCCTCCGCGAAATCTGTTTACGTTTTCATCGGTCCGAATCCATAATGCATCCCGACCTCTCTCTCTCTCTCTCTCTCTCTCTCTACGACCATTGATCTTCTCCATTCTTAGAGGATCCACCGGTGTCTAGGACAATGCGGATGATTTTTCGAATAGAAATATTCTGAAGAATGTCTGTCGAAAGTTCAATGCAGAAAGCACGGTCTTCTGCTTTCGTGCATTATGAATTGGTTCGGTTCTTCTTTTATCTAAGTTAATACCATAGCTATAGATCCCTAAAAGTGGCCACCTGTGTTGTTTTATAACGATGAAAATTCGTTTCGACCTGCCATCATTTTTATTATAAATATGGCAGGATTTAGAAATTCTTCCAGGATGATTTTCGTAATTTTAGCTAGTTAACGCTTAGACGACCGCGCCAAGAAGCTAAAAAATTTCATAAGGCAGTATTCTATTCAATTAAATAACAATGTCAAAGCTAACTTATATACCATTAATTACTACTTTGCTATTCGTATGCAATCGTAATTGAATTAAGAAATGATGGCGTTCGTTGGCGCAACAAATGTCTTCGCTCAGTCATGAATCGACTTAATTTAAAACAATAATCATTAAGGCTAAATATTAGAACCTAAAGTGTCTCTTTCATTGATCATATAATGCTCTATAGAAACAACTAACTCGTAACGAACCTAATAAAAATGGCACCCGGCTAGTTGCCATTTTCGTAAATACGCCAAAGTCTCCGAGCTATCGAATTACCATAAACTGGAGAATTTGTATAGACGATTTCTATTAATTGCCAGTTTGCTAGCTCGCTCGTTTCGCTGCGAGTGATCGATCGGCGAACGAAATTCCGCAGGACAAGTGAATCCGTGAATACAAAAATACCGGGCCGCACGAAAGGAGGCGCAGCTCGCGGAGGAGGCGAAGAGAGGAGGAGGAGGAGGAGGAGGAGGAGGAAAGGACGCCAGCCCGCGGCTGGAGGCGCGACGTACTTTGAGTTATGGCGCAGGTTAATTATACAAAACATTCAATTATACCTCCCCGAGAACTCACACAGGCCCGCGTGTCCCGGCGAACGAAGGAACGGCTACACGGGGCCAGACAGCTGGAACGGGTCGGCTCCGGTGGATGTTGCGGACTCGCAAACATGAAATCAGTCGCGATCTCGGCCGATCCCGTTTGTTTAAAAAACGCCACGGAATAACGCTCGGCACGGACACGGTACCCGCGATCAAATAAAACAGATGTTGCGGCCGACGATATCTCTCGGCCGTGGACCGGGCGAAGTAATTGAAGGCGTCGATGAGGCAAAGAATTATGGGAAGATTCGTTACATGGCAAATTGGGTGTAACGATTCCAAAGGAGGCCCGGTCTGTCGAAGCACGCTTGACGGAGAAATTCGGCTCCGTTGTTGGACGATGTCGCGAGCAAACGGATTGCTACATCTGCTTTCTAAATTATACTATTGACTATACTATGACATGTTATAGTATACTATAGACCTGTCGTTTTGATAGCGGAAGATCAGATTTGCAACGTCTGCGAGGTTGCGTGCAATTTTGTAGACGTGCCGAGGGTTGATTGAGGATTCACTTCTTGGACTGTAATGATGAGTCAGACTCGCGAGGATCATTTCATATGTAATTTAATAAATATGACTGTCAATAATTTCTGTTAAATTGAATCGAAATTTAATCTCCGAAATATGGGAATGAATTATTAAATATCTATCAGCAATTAACATGCAATTGCTGTGATATTTCAGAATAATTGTGCTGCTAACCATCATTAATATAATTATTACTTCTCTCAGAAACCCTAACTGAAAGTTAAAACGTAGGCATCATTTTGCAAAATAGCTAGAATTATTTTTTAAAACATTAATATAACCTTAACATGTGTTCTAAAAATTACACAGGCCCGGAAATGGTTAGAAAAATAGCTAATCCAACAGAGACCATAAAAACCGTATCATCAAAAAATAGTTAACCCCTAAGACAATTCAAAATGCGTAAATTTCGATCAACGTATCCAATTTTCCGGGCAGCGAAAAAACTTCCGAGAACTATGTCAAGCGATGATCGATCCCATTGTGTTCCCGTGCGGGTAACTCTTTTCCAGAGGGGGGCGAAAACGAGGCAGCCTTGTCTCTCTCTCTCCCTCTCTCTCTCTCTCTCTTGGCGCGTCGTGTCCGAATCGGTAGCCACGGCAACAACGACCAAACTTCACCGGCAACAAACCACTTTTGTCCGTGTTTCTTTTGGTCTCGTTGGTAAAAACGAAAGTTCAAGGTCAGGGGATAAATCAATCGGTTAAGGCGACGGGGGAACCGGTTGAATCGCGTCCCCCCCCCCCCCCCCGAGCGCGCGCGCAGTGATACCTCTGCCCGCGGCACGATTAATAACCCGGGTAATTAATGACCGATCGTGAGACCATTCCGAAACGAAAACCCACGTGACCGGTGGTGGTGGTGCCCGCCGCCTCGCGCACCCGATAGATGGATGCGCGCGAGGATCGATCGTTCCCAGCGACACATGATCGATACAGAAGAATCGGCTCGGTTGCGCGCGCGCGCTCGCGCGAGAGAGTCGGGCCCCGCCACGATCCATCGATCGTTTAATCGACGGTCGAACGACGCCGGGTTTTCTGCGTGCGGTGGCTCTGAAAACGATTCCTCGAAAGTAACGGCATTAATCAAGCGCGCGCCGATATTTCCCGGATCGTAATAGGTGTCCACCGTACAGGCGGTATATATCAGGTAAAAGCGGACGCGAGAACCACGAGAAGGGACGACGGATTCACGATAAAGAAGAAAATCAAGTTCCCGTAATTTCGATCGTTATGTAACGAGAATATCAATAAAAATGTTTCGAAACGTCCGGTGGGAAGGGTCCGACCTCAAGCGGTGATAGTCCCAGAAGATAGTCCCCGATGCACGTTCAGCCTCGGCATTATGGTTGCGGCGTCTGAGACCGCGGGGGGCGCCGGCGCCGGCGCGTAAAATCTCTGCCTTATGAGTCCCCTCTCGGCCCCCCTCCACCACCTGTCCCACCTTGTATACCGGGCCCCACGCCGTTCGCCTCGGAATCTCCGTCACCTCTCTCTCTCTCTGTTACTCTCGCTTTCGCTCCTTCTCTCTTTCTTTCTCTCACTCTTTCTTACTCTTACTCTTTCTCTCTCTCTCTCTCTCTCTCTCTCTCTCTCTCACACTGTTTCTCTCTTTCACTCTTTCTCTTTCTCTCTCTCTCTCTATCTTTTTCTCTTTCGCTTTCTCTCTACCATACTCTCGCTCTCTCCTTTATCTGCCAGTCTCTCTCTCCGGCTCTCTTCCTCCGGTATCGGTCGGCCCGGTCCCCTGGAAGACATCCTCGGCTCCTCCACGGCCTTTTGTTTTAAGGTATCCCAAGGATCCCTCGGACGTGATAAATGGTACCCTTCCCGGGCAGGGCCCGATCGGTAACTTCACGTGCGACTATGCGGTGACACACTAGCCGCGCGACTATTCCGCCTCTCGGACCAGAGAGTTCAGCCGGTCAACCGAGATCAATCTTCCGGATGACAAAAGGTCCGCAGGTTTTACCGACCTGCCCGATGCCGGCTCGTCAAATCGGCCCGACCCCTGTTTGCGTTCGCGATCGCACGGAACCGATTGTTTTCGAATTCAGAATTGCGCGATGACCAGCCTTAACATTTTTCAGAGATGAATTTTTATAGTAGAGAACAATCTTAATTGTCTATTTTTTATTTTGTATTTGTCGAATAAAATGAGATGAGGTTTTCTTAGTATTTTTGAGGGGTTTTGTAGAGAATTGTTTTTTAACCCTTTGCACTCGAGTGGCGACTCTGAGACGCCATTAAAAAAAATTGTTGTACCACGTTCTAAAATTATTTTTATATCACCGAAGCTCAAATTTAGAAAGTTGTTAAAACTGTTATACGAATTATAAGACTCGATTTCGTATGCAAAGAATGTACTTTGTTATACAGAACGAGAATGGTACGAGTCAGAAAAATTATTTGATATTTGTAGTTGAAATGTCTTCTCTTTATACTTAGAACAATCATTAGTTTAAGTTAAGAAGTCTCTATTTAAACTGTGTCATAAATAATAAGCGATTGCGAGTGTAGACGAAAAATTTATATTTATTGCATGGCAATCTTGACTCCAACATTTAAATATTAGTGACAGATTTCATTCCATTTCTTTCATTTTATCTTTTTATTTCATTTCAATTTAAGAGATACGAACATAGTACATATTTATTAGATCACGTTCCAAATTTTGACAAATTTGACACGATATCATACAAAAAAGTGTTAAGAAACCACGATCCCCCCACCCTAACAACATAAATCGCTTACGATTCCAACGCAGCAAAATCCCCGCTCGTGGAAGAAATTTTGGAACGACCGGACGCTCGACGCCCGAAAGTCCGCCATAAGAAAGTGAAACGTCGCTCGACGCTATACATTCAGGTATCGAAAACAATGAACGCGACGCGCGAGACAGGCCCGCGACGAGCAATATCAATGCGAACCGGACGACGCCGGGGGATTCCGCCGAAACCCGGTGCGCGCTGTGGACTTCAGCGTGCGCGCGCACGCGTTACCGGGCGTAATATACAGCTTATTGTATATCACCGTACGGTCGCGGTCGGCCGGACGTTTACGAGCGTGGCTGAAGTCGCCTTTTGTAGGACAGCGACGTGTACAATGTCAGGTGTCTCCGGCGGTTTTCACGTGGGCCCACGTGAGTCGGCGGTGCGCCTCGTTTCCACGGAACCCAGGGGCCCCCCCTCCACCTACCATGGCGTTGCCCGCGCCACCCACCGTCGTCGCGTATCACCGCCGGCCGCCCACGCAACAAATCAGCCGGATCTTTTAATTGCCTGGCATCTTTACGACTCCTATAAAACAATGAATAGAAGGCTGTATAGGACGCGCGGATCCAGACGACGACGACGACGACGACGACGACCGGTGTGTGTCGGCCCTGTCGAATGCCCGGTATATCATGTTTACGGTGTGTCTCCGGGGTTAAGTCCCCGTTGATTCCCGGGAGGATCCCCGAAGATCTCGGCTCGATCTACGGGACGGTTACACACGAACCCCCTCTTCCCCGTCGCGGCGTCCGAGGCCGAGGGAGCTCTCGGTCGCCACGGGTCCGCGCAGAAACTCGAGACGATCGGCCCTTTTCCACGCACCACCGATCCCGCCCCGTGTACCTGCCTCGGACTCCCGGCAATGTTTCACGGTAATGGCGGTCCGTGGAGATCGGAAACCGCGCGCGTGCGAATCCGGGCGAAAACAGAACCAGCGCCGTGTACAAGTGTAACCGGGCCCCTCGAGGAGTACAAGGTTTACGGTACGCAGGGCCCGATTGTATCTTTCGGCGGCCCCCCTCCCTCCCTCCACCCCGATCATCTCCACGGGATCGGGGACGTGTAACTTTCGGCCTGATTCGTTCTCGCGCCGGCTCGCCTATGTTTCGCTTTCGAGAGGGCTCGCTACGCCGAAATAAAAACCCGGCGACACGGATCTGCGCTACGGTGCTCGTCGCAATTTAGATGCGTGGATGGGGATTTCCATGCGGCTACTCATCCTAAACTCTGATACTTGTAGCTGTTGGGATTGGTAGTTTTGCGTCGTTGTTGGAGAGTATGGTGTCTTCGTTGGTGACTTTGAATTTTGTTGGTGCAGAATAAATGATGTTTAATTGTCTGTTTTCGAGGGTGTTCATCTTTTGTGAATGTGTTGAGATTAGATATAGGTATCATGCTGGTTGGAATTTATTTACAATATTTTTTAATATGTAAGATTAAAAAGGGAAGACAAAAGTTATTTTTGGAGATTAGATATTTTTATAAAATTTTATAAAATGATGAAGTATCTGGGGACGAAGGATGACACAGAGATCCCTTTTCTGATGTGTTTAGCGTCGCAACTGCTTTGGTTATTAGCGACGATCCTTTGGAGATCATTATAATAATCCTTCGTACTTGAATAGTGACTCTGAAGCTTCACTGAAATTATTATATCATTTTATATCGTATAAAGTTTTGATTTAAAATATTGTTAAAACTGTAATTGTTCTGTCATATAAAAAAGTGTACTTTGCCATATAAAATGAAAATGTTATAAACGAGAAAAATTATTTTAGATTTACAGTTAAATTGACTGAGAGTACAAAGGCTAAATTTTACTGTATAATACAAAAATAGGAAAAAATTTCTAACATTTGCTTGTCGCCTCTGCAATTATTAGCAAGAGTCAATGCAATTATTACTAGCACATAGAATTCTATATATTTGAACCAATCGATGAAAAAATATTTAATAGTAATTTTAATATTACAAATGTCTCTATAAATATATCTATTTCTATTATGCCCTATTAAACTCTTTTCAACATTACTCGCCTTTTGTTCGAATACCTCGCGACCAAATTCCAAACCCAAAGCTCGAAGAACCGGCTAAAAAATGCACCGCAGAAATTCCGAAGAGTTTCGTCGGTCGTAGGAGACGATTTTACGGAACATGATCAACAAATTTGCAACATGATGCGAGGCGATCGCAGGGCCCTTTTAGCCAGCGGAGCTGCGGGCCGTCGCTCTCCGGACAGGTTGCCGACGAAAATTAAAAAATGGAGCTTGTCGGGGGCTGTCACCTCCCGGACGAGAGCGAGGATCGTTTCTTCGACGCTCGGGCCGGGCAGCGTGATCAATCTCCGCGGCGTGCAGGCGGCTCGCTGGCCCTCGAATCCTTGCTCGGCACCTATGTTTCTGGTCGGAAACCGGCGTGCACGGAGATTGTATCTGGCGGAGAGGAACTCGCGGTTACGCCATACGATCGACGAGAGAACTCGGTCGTAGGTTAGTCGCATCGGGGCGAGCCATCGGCGACGGGACCTCGGAAGGTTGAGCTCGGGACGAGAGAGAGAGAGAGAGAGAGATAAAGGAGAGAAAAAGGAAGAGAAAGAGGAAGAGAGAGAAAAAGATAGATAGGAAGAGAGACGGAGAAATCGAGAGGCAGAGAAATAGAGAGAAAAAGAGACTGAGAAATAGAGACAGAGAAATAGAGAGCAAGAGATAGACAGAGAAAGAAAGATAGAGAGAAGGCAGAAAGAGCGAGAGAGAGAAGAAATGAGACAGAGACAGAGAAAAATAGACAAAGAAAGATAGAAAGAAAGAGAGATAGAGAAACAGACAGAAATAGAGAGAGAAGAAAATAGAGAAAAAGGCCGAAAGTGGGAGAGAAAGAAAGACAGAGACAGAAAGAGAGGGGAAGGGAGGGGGAGCGAGGGTACCTGTGGGAGATTAAAACAATGCGGCCGGTCAGATAACGCGGGTGTGACAGCTCTCCGTATCCGCAGACCGGAGACTCGGCTACGCGGATGGACCTTAACGAGGTCCTCTAATAAATAACCGGCGAGTTCGAGTTCCCTTCCCCTCCTCCTCCTCCTCCTCCTCCTCGTTCTTCCTCTCGGCGGTCCCTTCTCCGCCGACTTGCTCGCTCCACGAGAGAGAGAGAGAGAGAGAGAGAGAGAGAGAGAGAGAGAGAGAGAGAGAGGACTCCTCGTGTTTCAAAAGCCGTGCGAGGATGGAGGGCCACGGGGATGGACCTAAACAGGCCCCCGGCACAAAGATGGATGTGTTGCGAGGCGCCGCAGTCACCTGGCAAGCCCTACCACCAGACTACCATGGTGCACGGCCCGTGATGGAGCCTGCTCGGTCGCGACACCTCCTTGCTCCGGTAAAAAGACAATGTCCCACGGTAGTGGGACGTGGTCGATTTTTCGGAAAAATGGAACAATGGAACAATGGTGCTCGAAATTCTATTTTATTGACGAGTAATATTAAATTATAGATAATTAATTAGTAGAAATTGGTGTAGTGTATATTTGGTAATAGTAATATTGTCTTTAGTAAATTATGTATATGTTTAAATTTTTTTTAATTGTTTCAATTCGATTATACGATAATTATAGTTTAAACGCTGTGTGTCGTCAGTGAGTCTCATGGCGTTCTTTTTAGGAAGCTGTGTATTAATGTTCAAATTATGGGCTATATCAATGTACAGTATATACTATAGAATAGTATAGTATTTTACAGTATAGTATAAACTATATTATATTGATCAATGATCATTACAGCGCACATATTCAGCTTCCTAAATAATTTTGAACATGCTGAATTTTTGGAAGAAGAAGATTCCATTCAAATTTTAAATAATTTCCAACAATATATTAATTCCTTTATAACTTTAACAAAAGAAGCAATATTTACCAATTATACATATTAAAAAAATAATAAATTTTCTAAAAAACCTCGGATGCAACGAAGATTTGCCATAAATATCTTGAGTATCGTTTTACAAGATGTCAGCCCAAAGCGATCTAAACTAATTACAACCCAAGGAGTACATAACCTAAAAGGAATAAAAAAATAGCCAAAGAAGGAACAGAAAATAGACAAAGAAGAAATTGAATATAGACGCACAAGATATCCGTCCGAAAGGCAAGAAGTAACCAAGTTAAAAATCACACCGCGGAAAAAGGAGAAACGCGTTACGAAAGTGTTACTGCCTTGTAACACACGTGAGCGCTCGCGGAGTTCGGAACATTATTACTCTCGCGATAGACACTAATTAAGGAAAAGCCTATTAAAGATCTTAACTCCCATGTAAGTACAGCTATTTTTCATAACAATGTTCTCGCAGTTAGTTATTTGCCCGTGAGGTAGATAAGCATCGTTACGCCTCGTCGGGAGCAACTATAATGAATAAAGAGGAGAGCGCTGAAAACCCTACCACACCACAATTATCAGAAGAAGACTGGTAAGAAGCGACTGCTAAGAGACGATGAGTCCTTGAGTAAAAGCTGAAAGTACGGTTCGAAGAGTAGTTTAAAAATCAAATTATTAATTAAAAATAAATTGATAATTAATAAAATTATTTTATACGAATAATTTCACTTCTTCGCTGAAACTGTCCTAAAAATATAGTAAATTTCTAAGCAATAGTAAAATTAAAAATAAATTCATAATTAATGTAATTATTTAATACAAATAATTTCACTTCTTCGCTGGAGCTACCCTAAAAATATTATAGTAAAATTCTAAGCGAATCTTCGAGTCTCCTATGTCCTACAAACTACTCAACCGCGCATACTATACTAAAAAGAGCGACGCTCAGGCAATTTTGCTCGTCGAGAACCGATCGTCGGACATAGACGCAGCAATTTCTACTCGCCGGGTCGCCGGAACACGCTCCTTCGGGAGAAAGACGAGCTTGTAGAGCCGGGTCGGTCCCCGAGTAAGATGTCGAACAGGGCGAACGTGTCACTGTACCCCGGGGCCCGAATGATCTGCGATTCGAGAGCCGCGCTTTCTTTAGTGCGCCGTTCCGTGTCGCTTATACGGTTTCGTAAGGGCCGTATTGATAAGGAGTCACCTACGTGCCGCCGCGAATTTATCTTACGCATATTTTATTCAAACGAGGCCTTATTCCGCCGGCCGAGTGCCGTAATAAAATAGTTGCAACGTTCGACGGGATTGGAAACGTTCGCGAGACCGTTACGATAAGGATTCGATAAGGGAACTGCCAGTGGTTGTTGCGTTGATCGCGGTGAAAATGTAAATGCCGTTTGCACAACAGGTGCCCCGGCCGCCGACGCGGCGTCGGAGCCGGCGCGCGTAGTCCTCCTCTTGCGAGCTCCGACACGGTCGCCGATTTTTTCAACTTCTTCGAGTCGACAATAATTGCTTTTTTCAATTTTTAATTCTCTTAGTGCCGAAGAACAATGTATCGTTGTTAGGTTACTCTTGCGAAAGTATTGTTGTTTTTTTATATTTTTACTAAATAATAATTTGATTTGTTATATTCTCCATCCTTCAATTTGGTAATTATCAGATTTTACAGTTGCTTGTTTTTTTTTCAACTTTTCTGCTCTGATAATGATTGTTTTTTCAATCTTTAATCCTCTTAGTGTCGGAGAATAATATGTCGTTCGTTAGGCTACTCTTGCAAAAATATTGTTTTCTGCATATTTTTACTGAATAATAATTTCATTTTTTATTTCTTCTCCCTTCTTGAATTTGGTAATTATGACAAAGTCAAATAAAAAATGCAGTCAAATAAAAGTTGCAGACATTGTAGAATAATAGTGTAGTAAAAATTGCAGAAATTGTAGAATAATAGCCAAATAAAACTCGCAGAAATTGTAGCATAATGGCCAAATTAAAGTCGCAGAAATTGTAGCATAACAGTCAAACCGAATATACAGCACTGCAATATACCTTATAAATTTTCTTTAACCATACCTAACCGGAAGCATCTGCCAAGAACACATTCGTCTCAGCCTATACAGAATCTCTAATTACAAGTTAGGTCGATTAGGGTCCAACAGATCCCAAGAATGCTCAATCCCCGACGAAACGTGTTAAACGTCGACCGAGACAGTGTGCTGCTAACAGTAGCCCGAACAATTTTTCCGCCCTTTTTGATTCGATGCCGGCCCTCCCAATAACCCATAGACTGGCTTTTTCTATTATACAGAAAGTTTCTACGTCGACTCTAGGGTCATAATTTATATCTCCACGAGACTCTAGCAGCGGACGCGCAGGCACGCGTGTATATGTGCGTGTGCGCGCGAAGGGCGGAGTATCACGATTCCCGGTTCCTGGCTACCGATAATATACGCACTTCAGATTCTATTAGGTCGCCGGTAGATCCCCGATACCTGCTTGACTCGGTAACCCAAGGGTTTCACTTATCGCCGGGCCGATCTTCTTCACGCATATTATACTCCGGGGAAAACAGCGCGAGTAAAAAAAAGGTACGGGCACGTCTCCTCTGCGGCGACTCTCGTGAGCGCCGCCGCGCGAATAACAGGATCAGGTTACTCTTTTGGAAAAAGGAAAAGGGGCTCGGCGGAGTGGTATTTCTCTCCGAGGATCTTCCACTCTCTCTCTCTCTTTCTCTCTTTCTCTCTTTCTCCCTTTCTCTCTCCCTTTCTTCTGCAGCCGCACACAGACCCGCGGCTTGTTTGAAAAACATTTCACCGGGGACCAGGGTGGTGCTGCTGGCCCGATCCTTTTCCGGCGCGTTGCACGTACAGCATCTCGTTGTTTGCTTTTCTTCTCCTGCGAAGTCGCTCAGCCTCCTGTTTCTGATCCTGCTCTCGCTCTCCTAGACCGTGCGAAACGGCGACGGTGACGCAATTTTGCCGGAGAATATTGGAAACGTCTTTAGGGACAACGGGCGCGTTTGATTTAATTTATTCGAATTGAAAAGTTCAGGACGTAGACATTTTGCTGTGTGTTTAATCATTTTCTTTGGATGCCAGTAATAGAATAGTATCTTAAAGTTTCTTTAATATTTTTTCTTTTACGTTAAGGTTATGTCTACAATAATGACTTAAAATTCTTTAAATTTGTTTACTGTTTTATTAAGGTTATGTCACGTTTGCAAATAATGGAATAATAGTTTAACATTTTTTAAACGTATTTACTGTTACGTTAAGGTCACGTTAAGGCTATTAATAATAGAACAGTATTTTAAAATTCTTTAAATGTTTCTACTGTTATATATTTAATCAACTCATCTCTATGATATATACATAAAATCAACAGTCTAATCCAAGTGTTAAACTTGATCCAGTTGTTAAACTGTTACAACTTGAAATATACACAAAAATGAATTTTTGCAATCATTTCACACTTCCGTCTTTAGAAAAATCATTTAAAACCGCCGTCATTAAATAACGCAATAAAGAATGAACTAACATAGTACAAAATAAAGAATAAAGCTAAACCAGAATCCATATAAATAAACGCATTGACTGGACATAGCAGGTCCAAGGGGATTCATCCCACGGAAGATAGTTAATACCAATAGATCAGATAAAGATTTGTTCGGCCATCGCAGGGCCCGTTTGAAAATTAATTTGTTATCCCGTTGGGCATCCTATTGGTATCGCGAGGCCGGGTCCGCGGCGTTTATTAAAAAACTGTGTCCCTTCGTAGAGGGCCACCCCGACCGTCCGGCGGGAAGCATAAATCTTCGCCGGGATCTTATGATTGACGTCTATTTAATAGAAACGCAACTACACAAGGATGGGTGCGGAATAACATTAACTCGTCCGGGAGTCGAGGGGGCTGGTCTCGCCGCGACGGGTGGCCATTGTACCACGTTGGACCCCTGCGATCCACGGCCTTTCTCCCATTCTTGTGCCTGCCAGCTCCCTCGTAAAGTCAAACGTTGACACTAGCCGCGGGACACCGGGCACCGTGGCCCCCACAAAAACTTTCTTTCCCTTTCTATCCAACTCTTTTCCAACGTGCGGCGCGCACTTTCTCGTGTGCATCGTTATGTTATTATTACCGGGCTACGATACCGGCCACAAAACTGGGCGTGGTGTCATCGACCCGCTGGCCCCGGACATAGGGACCATCCATGGAACGTTATTCGCGGTCTGATCGGCCGATTAGATGATTGAATGTTTCGCGTTACCGTTGCGAATGACCTGCGACCTGCCTGGTACCGTTGTTCTGTAATTAACGGTGAGCAAGCTCGTAACCTGAGCGGCCTGTAGCCATCTTTGCTGCGTGTAGTAAAGGGTAGAAATAGCGACAGAGATTTTGTACGAGAATTCAAAGAATTTCAGGCGAGATTTTATTCTTTTGTTATTAAAATCTGGGAACGAAGGTATCGACAATTGTCTTGTTCTGTTAGTGAGATTATTAACCCCTTAACCTCGGCTTCATGCAAAGAAGTCTGGTTATACTCAAATTACTGACAATTATTGTGTCATGTAATAGTATTAAATAATACCTTGTAATTTTTTACTAATTTATTTATGTGGTAAGAAGGCTATGTTAATTATTATTACGATTATAACGTTATTTTTGTATCGATAAGGAAAAATACAGGTATGCTGCAATTGAGAAGTTATGAACGAATGGACTAGCTATAAAAAAACACAGCAATTAAAAGCTGCAAATAATTTAATTTTACCTTATTCTCTAACATTCAACTACCTTAAAAACCACCACCTTAACGCCTTGGAAAATATACAAAACATTCTAATCAAAAAGTGTTCATCCCATCAGATCTAACCTAAAACATATAAACGTACTAATAAACTCCCTAACAATTCAGTTCAGAAGGAACCAAAACTGTCTTCCTCGCTCCCTGCACATATAACAATATATCTACAATAACTTGTACACATAAAAAAATAGAACTCCGAGAGATCATCATTTCTGGCGCGTTCGTCTTCGCGGTCCTCCCATCGTCCGACCCACCCCCTTAAGATTCGAACACGCGGCAACGGCGCGGCGTTCGTTAAATTAGTGAGTTTATGGTCGCATTAGCAAGCTTAACGACCTAATCAGAGCAGCACGGCATCAGAAGTGCCGCGCGTCGGAAATTGACGCGATCATCCGCTGACACGGGCTCTCCGACGCCCGGGGCTCGGAACCTCGTGCGCATCGAACACAATACCTTTCATCTTCACCGACCTCCGCGGCCGCGTCACCCGATCCGCGTCGCGACAACGGCTCGCGGGGTTCTGGAAACCTAGACGAGCCACGAGAAAGAGTATACGCGCCGTCTCGTTCGGATCTCTGACCCTTCACCCTTGCACGGATCGGGCCTTCCTCCCTTTCTCGGATCGAGTCGACCCGGTTCGGGGAAACTCGGCTGAGTGACGGGGGTTCGTGGAAGAGGGTAACGCGAGATCTTGCGGGATCGTGGAGGTTGACCGGTGACCGGCTCGTGAACTGGTCCCCTTCGTGGGGGAACACCGCGAGGAACGGCCAACAAGAGGAACACGAGTTGCGAGAGGGAGAAAGAGAGAAAGAGAGAGAGGGAGAGAGTGAGTAAAAGAGAGAGAGAGGGAAGAGGGAAAAAGAAGGAGAGGAGGAAACGGCGAAAGAATGGGCAGAGGCTCGCTTTGCGCTCGGTCGGCGAGATCAAGGTGGCGCCACGCCTCCGGACCGCCTCCTCTAATCATCGGCTCATTACTCATTAGCGCTAATGAGCCACGCGCGCCATCTATAGCTATATACCCTACGACGGTACGCAACACCTAGGAGAGAGACCGCGAATATATACCTGGCACAATGGCCCCCACGACGGGGCCCGCGTACACCTCCTCCTCCTCCTCCTCTCACTCCCTCTCTCTCTCTTTCTCTCTCTACCTGTGTATACCGTGTACACGCTGGAACCGATAACCGGCACGCAACCCCGTGCACGATCCAGCCCCCGAGACAGATCGATAAGCCCGATCTAAAGTATATCGTGAAATGAAACCATTTAACGGAAGGTCGGCTGATGATGATTAACGATCCAGTTAATGGAGAACGTCTCCAACCGCTCGCTGTTGATTATGCTGATTCGGCTAGTGCCTCGAAACTCGGCTTTGGTAATCTACGGGCTCTCTCTCTCTCTCTCTCTCTCTCTCTCTCTGCGCGCGGGTTGTTCTCTAGGAGATTGAATATTTAAATGTCGGCCGCGTGCGTGCCGGGAGAGATAGTGCTCGGAGTCCTGCTCGAGTCATCGGGCTCGATTCGAAGTCGGGATGATTTTCGAGGCGATTTTAATGATCCGAGGGAATTTCGGTTTATTGGGCCACGAATAATGTCTTTCTAATTATAGTTCGCTCGGGTGTTTGACCGGACGTTCTTTAACCCCTCTATAGCGTTTAATCGATTTTACATTACATCTCCACAATTTTATTAGCAATAATTTTAAAATAATTAATATCACACAATTCCACTGTTCAATTTTTATTTATCAACCGCCTTGTACTGCAATCCTTTTCAGAACTGCGTTGATTAATATTTGTCCGTCCGTAACAATTTCTTTGATAAAAGAAGAGGATTTTTGTCTCCTAATTATTTTAATTTATTTCCATTCCCAAATTTTGATGACAAAATAAATTTTTTAAAATTTTGGTTCCATTTAATAGAAACGACTAGCAGTTATATTTATTAATTTACGTACAAAATATTCGTCACTAGTCTAACTCCTTATTGCAATGCAAATCTAAATAAAACACTTTAACCTCATAAAACTACAATTACAAGAAAAAAAATATAACCTTAACATAACCTCGACAAAATATTCAAATTTTGATTCAATTCAATGAAAACGACTGTCTATTATATTTATTAATTTACGTACAAAATATTCGTCGCCAGCCTAACTCCTTCTTATACAGTGCGTCTACATAAAATACTTTAACCTTATAAAACTTCAATTACAATAGAAAGGTATATAAAATCAAATCGTTGGAAGTCAGAATAAACCATCCCCTCGCAACGCGTCCCCGAAAAATCAGTAATCCGCGTGTAACGTGTTCACTGAGCCCGGCTTCTTTCGGTTTCGTCACGGCGACGCGCGCTGCTCCTCGGGCGCAGCCTCGGAAAGGGGATGACTCCCGACCCCGTGCACGACGCACAGCATCCCCCGGTTTTCCCATAAAACCAGCCACGACACCGTGCCCAGCGAAGCGACCACGTGTGACGAACGCTCTCCGCGTAGCCGCGCGCGTCTCGTTACATCCGTCACAGCCGTCGGTCCGTAAAATTGGCGCCACCTGCCACCCTCCCGAAATCCCGGACCCGGTTCTCGCCGCCGGTGCGCGCTCTGAATCATCCCCGGGGGGTGTCACCCCCGCGGCATTTAATGCATTTATAATACCGTACTTAATGACCCCTGTCCCCGGTCGAACTCGCCTGGAATTCATCGCGAATCGACTCGCCCGGAATTTATCGCGAATCGACTCGAACGGCTGATACACCGAAGAAAAAGCACGGGGAATGCGTTCTACGGCGGTGCGCGACGAGGAAACGCCGCGGCGCGGTTATCGCGTCTAATTACACCGTATGTTAATGCGCGAACGATCCGCGGAATTCGACGACGCCGAACGCACGCGACATTGGAATTCTTTTTTGGCGGAACGCGTATCGCGGACGCTGTCTCTCTCTCTCTCTCTCTCTCGCGGAATTTTAATTGCCGCGGTGCGTCGTTCGCGTATCGATAATGAGCGCGCTATCAGAATTTGTAACAGTTCGCCCGAAGAATTCCGTAATTGGACAAATACTCGGCGAGTCGAACGAGATAAATATCGTCTCCGTCGATCACGAACGTGGAACGTTGATATCGGCGCGCGTTGCGTTTTACGAGCGATCGAATTATATCGTGAGCGGACACATCTTACCGTTCGTCCGCGCATTGATTGTGCGCCGCGCTGAACCGATGCCGCGTTTTTTAACATTTTACCCCGACCTATTAATCGGCTTTTTAATCAGTACGATAACCTGTGAATCGTTTTCGTCATGGTAAGTAATAATTTAATATCAATTATTGAGATAAATGTATTAAATTGTAATACCGTAGGCTTCAGCATTGTTATATAATTTTTTAAATATCGCGATTAATAAAATTAATAAAATCGAAATAGAAATGAAAATGTAACATTGAGCTAAATTTTTACGGCTAAATTACCGGTCGCTAAAGTCATAATTAACGCTTCCGTGCGTTAATTAAACATCGAGCCTGATGCTCAGGAAATTTATTTCTTTCGGCTTGCACCCCTAGTTTAACGCTTCCCCCGCGTAGACAATGCAATTAAAAATAGGCCGCGTATTGTTCGGTCGCGCGACGATGACTCAATTAATGCAACGAGGTTCAGGAAGTCGTTAGTCCTTCCAGCTTAAAGGAATAAGGAATCATTACATTATCGAGTTCCGCAAGGAGGGGAGTCCGGCCCGTTGTCATTCGTAAAGGAGGGGGGGGGGGGGGGGGGGGGGGGGGGGGGGTGGCCAGGACTCGGTGTACAAAGTGTAATGTGATTGTTTCCGAGCCAACAACCCTGCTGGGGCTGCTGTCCCGCTCCAGCGGTGATGACTTCATCCCCATCTGATCCCGATTTCCTCTCCGTTTTCGGAACGGCCGGTGTCGGGTCGTGTTCTGTCACGAATGGAACACGCTTCGCGACACCGTCCCCCTCACGATCGAATGCGAAACGATCGTTTTGAAATCGGAGATACACTTCTGCGCCCTTCGTTGCGATCGACGAACAAAGTGCATTATAAAAAGCGAGACGGATGCTCGGCTTTTTTTCCAAATCGGCGATCGCGCCGCGCTCATGCTCGTTGATTTATGTCCGCGTAAAATGCTTCATTTACGTAACTCTCGGCGGTTCTGCGATGATCGTGAGGTTCTCTCTTCCTTTCCCCCGGCATTTTGAAATGTCAACGAATCGAATGTCTCGTCTGAAAATGGCTCGCGGTGGCTGATTAACGTTCGCGGCAGATTTATAGTCGACCGCGAGCGTTGTTTCTCGGAATTCAATCCGAGGGACGCGTTTTTAAGTGGATTGTAGCGGTTTAGCGCTTAGGCGATTGAATATTATTGATTGCGGGAAGAATAGAAGACGGGGATTTTCTTGGTCGGACGTAGAAATTAATACGTGGAAGATATATTAATTAAAGTCTTAATAAATCCGAGAATTTCTCATATCTTCCACGTATTAATTTTTTATAAAGGTAGTTTTTAGAATTAGTTTGGTAATATCAGAGGGTGTGATATTTTTGACAGTGAGTTAACTTTATGCGTTGAAATTTGAGAAATTTTGTGAAAGATTTATTAAGTATTAACGCTGTTGGAATTGGACGTTTTCTTAATTTTAATAGCGTAGCATAGAATCTTATGACTGCAGAACAAGTACTATTCTTTTTTAAATATATTTCTAATATCATCGTAAATGTAGACTGAACAGTTGACGAGGTAAAAATTGATAAAGCAGTGCAGATAATATCGATTCATCGAAACGAGTAATTATCATCTAGTAATACGGAGAAGGAATAAAATGATAAAAATATCTACGTAGAGAATTTATTTTAAGCTTACATAACATCTCAGCTGCGGACGACGCGTGCACGCATCATAAGAAAATGGCACCTTTACATCTTACAATAAAAATACTTTTTATACGCGAAATTAATAAAATTTCCAAATTTGGAAAATATTGACCGGATAAACTACTGCAAATATAGAAAATAAAATATTATAAGTTTCGTACAATAGCTGAAATCAGGACAACATCTACTAATCCAGAAACGTTTCCACTGGAAGACCATCCCCAATTTACTATAATTAATATTTATTTCCAAATTTTGAAAATATTGACCGGATAAATTACTGCAGATATAGAAAAACTAAATATTATAAATTTCAATATATATTCGCGTCCTAAAAAAGTACAATAGCTGGAATCAGGTCAACATCTACCAATACAAAAACATTTCCACTAAAAGACCATCCCCAATTTGCCAGTCCCAGACAAGTCCCAACCATAATCTCGCAAACATCATGTCATCCTCTGCAAACATCGGTTCTGAACAGGACTTCCTGTTTACGGGAAAGACAGTAATACTCGCGAAGGTCTTTTAGAGAGAGAGAGAGAGAGGGAGAGTAAAAGGGCTTGGTAAAGGGAGCGGAAGAACTGATCGGGAAGAACAAAGCTCGCAGATAGACCCGGTCGCATTGTCCCTAGACTGTTTGCGTACAATTCTGTTCCCTATGGTGGAACGGAGAGCCGACTCTTTGTGCCTGCTGGTGTTTTTCGGGCGTGCACCGCGTCGGTCTGGTCTCTCGCCAACTGCGGCCAACGGATTACCAGAGAAATCCTTTAATGGCATTGTTGGCATTTGAATAACACGAAATATGATACGAGATCGGAACTCTAGTCCTCTCCACCCTTTCTTGCCTAATCTTTAAGCTGGAACTCGGGGGTCCTATTGGGGTATAGGGTTACGGTCCCGTTCTGCGCCGTTGTCCGTCCGGATTAATTGTCGGCGGCTCGTCGATGCGCGCCGAGATACGAGAAATACATTTTTTTTTCCCGCGTTCCATCGACGATGACAACCTTCGATCGCGGGGCTCGTCATTTTTGATATATTCGAAGCAGTGCTATATAGCCTCTTATTCATACTATATAAGTATTTATTTTATTTTATTTATTTTAAATATCTTTTTAAATTTATTTACGTTATTATTCATACTGATATAGTATGATTAAGTATAAAATTTTATATAACATCTGCTAAATATGAATGTTCTTCGAAATTAAAATCAAATTGAATTCCTCTGTCATCAAAGTCTAGAAACGGAACTAAACAAAAGCGATACAAGAAACAAAAATGATCTGCTCCTACTAGAGAAAAATTAAGGACAAATAATTGCTAATCGCCGCAGGGTAAAAGGAGTCCTAGAGCAAAGGGTTAAAAACACCCTACCACCGAACTAAACTCCGTACCTTAAAAACAAAATTTTTAAACAATAATTTCTAGATTCAAGACGTCTCGTAACAATTCGCGTTAAAACATTCGATTCTCCCGAGATGCTCAAATCGCGCAGAATAACGCGTTCCAACGTCGAGAAAATGAGCGTGGAATAACAAAATCGCGGGGACAACGATCCGGCTCGTTCTACTTACCGGGTGATAGCGCTCTCCGTCAGTCCGCGAAGGCTCGGCCGCGGTTCCGTTCGCCAGGTGTTCTCGTGCCAAAGTGGTGGCAGAATCGGGGTGCCGGATAAATAGGCGAATCACGGTTAAACGAAAACGGACGCTTATCCTAGAAGAAGGGGAGGCGAAGGGCACGGCGAGAGGGAAATAGAGGCACGAACCCGAGACAATCCGTGACGCGCGAGGAACCAACTGAAAAATCGAAAGCCTGAAGCCGTACGAAGTTATTACGCCGGGAGGGAGGGTGGGGTGGGGTGGGGTGGGGAGATCAACTTGTTAACGTCATTTCGCGCGTGAGCGACTACCGGTCAGCGCGGTGGCTGCCGCGCCACGGCTCGCTGCGCTTTTTTTCCCTGGACGAAACGTACGTAAACCGGACACTTTAGACCCACGGCGATCGCACCGCGGTCTATTTAGCATTCACGGCGCGACGCGACACGTAGCACGAGAAACGAGGAATGAATACTGCTCCGGGGTGGGTGGGGGGAGGGGGGGAGGGCCCCGGGCCGCCGCCGCCGCGGACTGTAAAGTTTATTTTTACCAGTTACGGAGAGGAATCGATGAGATAACACGCGATCTCTCCCCTCCCGCCCCCTCCCCCCGGCGCAACCGACTCGTCGCGGGGATAAAAAAGTTATTAACGTTGCCGATACGCCTCCCGAATCCGATAACGCGACACGGAAATGCCTTTACCTGCATTAACCTTAATTACGCGGCGGTATTGATGAGTTTTGAGCACCGGGGAACACTGACTCGGACCCTGTACGACCTGTGTGTGTGCGTGTGTGTGTTACACGGTATGCTGTGAATTCTTGTTCGCGATTCTGTTTATCGGACTCGTTAAAGCCGTCGGCGAACCGAATTCAGAAGGGATGTCGTAATTTTCGCGATCCGCCGACGTGTACAGTTATCTCCGCTTACTTGTTGCCGTACTCGCGGCGCGATCCGCGCTCTGTGCTGTGTTCTTTAGAGCAAACTGTGCCGGGTCAAAGGAAATTACATATCACAGAAATAACAGCAGGATTTTACACCGAGGTGATTTGAAAATTATTTGCTTGCGTTGTATTTTATTTTTCGCCAGAAGAAAAATTGTCGGAGAAAAAATAGACCAACAGTAAACCATAAATAATTTGTTAAAGTTTCGATGGTTTTTTAACACTGTGTATAAAATAAATAACTATTAACGAAGCGACGAAAAATTAAAATGGTTTCTCGTTGAATAATTTTATATTTTTTTCTAGTCAATCTATAATTTTTTATTGCTTCGTTAATAATATATTACTTATTAAATACTTGATTGTAAAATATATATTATAGGTTATATATAAAATGTGTTTAAAGATCGTCGGAATTTTAATATAATTTTTCGTGTGGACCATTGTCTTTGAATCCATTGTTTCTCCATGACTTTTTATCCCTGCGATAAATAGAGTAGAATGAAAGTAAAAAATTGAGAATATAAGCAAAAGATATATATATATACTCTTCAATATCATGGTTGAGGTGAATTGAACAAAATGTGAACAAAATACAAATAAATGTAACAAAATAACCTCGCTGGGGTGATAGTGATAAATAATTCCCCCACTCTGTTACATTCCTAACGCTGCAGCACTTAGCAAAATATACAAATCGTTACGCTTCCTTTAAACTCATTTTACAAGTTAACGTATCATATTTTATTCAAATAAAAGTCAGAAAAATAGAAAAAAATCTCTTCGGATAAATATAACATTACTAGCGATTAAATTGAAAAACGATCTCACCCGTTCCACAAAAACGAAGACAAAAGCGTGAGTGTCTCCTCTCCGCCATCGCTCGATCGCGACTGGCGTCGAGAGCACAAACACCTCGTTCTCCCCTAAATTCACCATCTAACCTTCGTCGTTCTTATTGTGATTTCAGGTGAGTAATCGACCGTCTCCGTATAACGTTCGAGAAATTTACAGGGGCGTGTGCCGGCAAGGTCGGTGAGTAAGTTACATTATTTACCGGAGCGGAGCGGCGAGGTCTCGAAATTAGTCGTTTCGTCTGGCAGATTCGCGCGCAGTTTTGCCGCGCGGCGACGCGCGCACGGCGCGGAATTTAGCACCGCCGCGTAGTCCGAAGTTACGAGCGTAAACAGCCGATATACTCGGCGGCGATTTTGGGAGAATTAAGAGGTAACTCGAGGCGCGGTCGTTGAGAAAGAGCGCCCGTCGAAAAAACAGAGAAGTCGCGCCGGCTGGAGCCGAACAGAGCCCCGGGGAAGGGGAAAGGGAAGAGCGGGATCGTAGGACTCGGTAATAATTCAGGCAAAAGGACGCATCAATCCTGGATGGCCCTCCGCCCCCTCTCGTTCCTCGCCACCGGCTCCCGCCAGAAATAGAGCGATGTTCCTAGCGCTGTAACCCACGTTGTCCTTCTTCCGCTGTAGGCTGCGCAGGCAACGGCCTCGGCTCCGATCCCCGGGGAAAAGCTGGATGACTACCGATTTTCCCTTATTGCCGCTTGCCACGCGACACCCCCGCCCTCGGACCTGCCGCTTCTTTACACATAAATCTCCGCTCGTTCGTCCGCCGCGTCGGAACCAATCGAATCTTCCCTCGGGTTCTACCGATTCTCGTCGGCGGCGAAGACGAAAGCAATGTTCGCTATTAGTTCAATAACTATAACTGTTCTCATATTTACTGTAAAATATTTTTAATGGCAGCGTAGTAGAGGAAATATTATTTGGATTTTATTTTAGAAATGTTCAACTGAATAGTTCCTTTATTAACCCCTTGCACTATAATAACAAGTTAGACTCGCGAAATTATTAATTTCTTCTAAATTGAATTTGTCTATTATCAAAGTCTGGAGAAAGAAATAAATAAAGACGATACAGGTAACAAGAATGATCTGGTCCTATTAAAGAAAATTTAATTTCTGACCAATTTTGAAAATTCATTTTTGTTGCAACAGATTTGTAAAAATTAAATTTGACTAAAATGTTTCGATTGCGAAAGAGTTCTAATTTTATTCCGTATAATAAATAGTAACTTTCTAGTTTCGCTTTAATTAATTGAATTGCTTTTAGCAGCTGATTGTCGACGTTGAACGCGTTAATTGTCGAGTAGTTGGATGTTTTAGAATTAATTGAGAACTTGGAAAGGTTACATATTCTCGAGGACTATTTTATTTATAATAGGATATTAAGTTGTTATGTCAAAATAAGTAGCTACGAAGAATTTCGTTTCTAATTATAAAATATATTATTATATTACTTGAGATGGTCTCTGGTAGACAGTTCGCTTTTATATAATATTTTTAATATAATTACAAACGCGATGAAATAGATTTCGAGATTAGAATTCTTAAGAAATATATACCACTTTATTTCTAACAAAATATGTCACTAAATCGTCGCCTAAAAATAAGTAACTGTTAAAAAATTGTCTTCCTAACCTCCAAAAACATCGCACCACCATCGACAGCCTCTTACAAAGCCGCACAGCGCAAACAACGCTCGCGAAGGACAGTCTCATTGATCCCTTTGATAAATTGCATTTGGCCTGCACTTAGCGTGTCCTCTACCCCTTTCGCGTCTAATCACGTCGCAAAGGTCGGCGTTAGGGTGTTGCTCGCGATTCAATTTATCTACCCCTTTTCGAGCACAAATCTCCGCCACCTTCGCCGCAACAGCCCAAACTCCGCCAAAAATTGAAACGCGACTTTCCCAACACAGCCGCCGACCTCCGAGCTTCCGTAAATCATGTGATACCGAGGTCGATAGATCGGTCACGCGAGTTCGCATCATTTGTATCAATTTCCGGGTCGACCGTCCCGTGAAACACAACCCCCTGTGGGCCATCGTTTCCCGCGCGATTCGGCCCGAAAAAAAATGACACCGTCGCGTGCCGTTCGCAACTTTAATAATCAAGAGTGTGCGCGCTCGTAAACAGTAGACCGCGCGCGCACTCGCCCCGTCGCCTGAATTATTCAATCGACCCCCACCGCCCTTGTACTTTTCGTGGTCCCAGCTTCCGGCAAACGTTAATAATAACGCGCGAGTACGATGGCGAGGCCCTTAAAAGCGGCGTCGGCACTTAAGGCGACCACAGAGGGGTTTCCGTCGCTTAAACCGTCGCTTAAACCGTCGCGTTCTTCCCGTAGCCGCGCGCGATTCGGTGACGTCGCCGGTCGAGAGTGGCCGGAAGATCGGGGAAGCTGATTTATCGGGGCCGCGTTTTCAACGCATTTGCCCTAATACATCGTTGTGTACGCGGGTGCGGACCGCGCGTAGGAGGAGCGTCTCTTTGGGGGGAAACTCGTGTGTTTAGACTCGGCCCGGGGACAAAGGGCGCCGCCGCCCGACTGGGCTCGCTCCCGGAGGCCTCCGGACATTAGCCAGATCACCGGATGCCCGTGACACTTTTCTCACCCACTCGTGCGTCGTTATCTGCGCGCCGGCGGGACCGTAAAACCGTGTCGCCGCGCTCGTTTCTTATTAGAAACTCTCGTTTATGCCGTGTCCCCGTGGGACAACGAACTCGAGATGCCTACACCCGCGATACCCGAAAACGCGTTATAGTTAAATATTCTTCAACGATGAGTGTCTTCTTGCCGAGCGGCGGCTGCCAGTTGTCGGGCTCGATGGAGATGGAACGACGGCGATGGCGGGAGACCGGTTAATGCGTGTGAACAAGCGCTGCGTTTATTCGCTCCTTTTCAGGCATAATTCAGCTTATATTTTATATCTAGTAAGACGAATTAAATTGTTATAATCTCTCGTTTCATTTACTTTTTGAATAGGAACATTTCGTGTTTTATATGATAAATTAAAAAATATGCGAGATGAGAAAATTTATTATATTTCATTTAAAGTATTCTGAAATAAGCTGAATGAAAGAATGTAATATTTCTTATTCTATAAATCCAAAAATAAGCAGTACAGAAATAATGAAATTGTAATATAATATAGAAATTGATATAATATATATCAATATTTAATATAATATAGAAATATAGAAATTGTAACACGCCTTATCCGGTAAATTAAAATATAAGCAGACTAAAAGAATTTAATATCTCTTATTCTATAAATCCGAAAAGAAGCAATATAAAATATTCTAATATGTTTGATCT
This sequence comes from Augochlora pura, assembly GCF_028453695.1. Taxonomy (NCBI): domain Eukaryota; kingdom Metazoa; phylum Arthropoda; class Insecta; order Hymenoptera; family Halictidae; genus Augochlora; species Augochlora pura. Next base: position 8,513,414 of record NC_135773.1, on the reverse strand, counting down.
GTTAAATTAAAATATAAGCAGAATAAAGGAATATAATATTTCTTATTCTATTATCAATATAAATCCAAAAATAAGCAGTATAGAAAATTCTAATATGTCTTATCCGATAAATTAAAATATAAGCAGAATAAAAGAATATAAAATATTTTATCCGCTAAATTAAAATACAAGCAGAATAAAAAACCGTAACACGTCACTCGATATGCGCAACGTCAATTCATGCTCCAAAAACGATGCCAAACGGTCGACCATAGATCACCGCGGATTGACCGGCATCGCTACCCTAGTTCTCCGTAGAAGTGTTAACCGGATCAATTTATTAACGCCGTTCGTACGACAACAAAAACCGTGGCATACAAGCATTCGCAATTTGTGTAGCAATGCACCTAGCTATAAGGTATACGATTAACATTTAATTCACCTCGGTAAAGCGACCGTGTTATCTCTGCAAAGTCGTCTACTTTATCCGTACGTAACGCGGAGCGCTAAAAATCATTTGTAAATCGAGAAGCGCCGAGAGAACGGTCCGCGACGAATAACTAACGCGTTGAGAATTCCATAAACAGCTACCGGCGCTTTAATCAACGGCATGTAAAGCCGAGCTAACTGGAGATAACGTGGACACTTATCCGCGTCGCTTCCGTACAGGTAGCGTCGTTCCAGGGATCTTCGCATCGGCCCGAAATACTTTTAGCTCGAATTTGAACCGCTCGGAGAACCGTTCCCAGCCTGCCGGTCTCGGTAAAACCGCGCGTCGGCACACACCGTGCGTCGCGTCGCGACATTCGCCGCCAGGATTGCTGGTTCCGCCGCACGATCGTTCCACCGGCCGCGATAACGCCTTCTCGGTTGGACTTCATAAAGGAGAGATTACCCGGCGAGTTACATTATCTTATTAAGCCTCGATAGCCGAAAGCCCGTTCCGCTTATCTGGCTCGTTAATATCAACCACTTACGCCAGATAAATCCTTTAACTGCGCGCGGGCCGGGTGATTAGCAATCTCGCGCGCGTATCGTGCTGCCACGGCGAAGTGGTCGCGGTAGCGGGAACGCGGATCCCGTGCGTTGCCACCGAGACGCAGCATCTGGTGCCCCGCGGACCGTTTTTGCCGGGGATGCGGCCGCCTGAAATCGGTAGAACAAGGTATCGCGGCGATCGTCGTCGATGTTGCGTGGCAGCGTTTTGCTGGCGATACCTCTTGCTCTACCTACACGGTACGCGTTTTTGCAGCCGAAACGTTTATTAGCGTTTTCGACTGTGTCGGCGACTACGGGATTCCTTCTGTACTGCTTCGGTTCGAAAATAATGAGAACGGATGCCGGCAGCATAAATTGCACCCTCGTTATCCGAACACTGTGTCTTTCACGGATCGAATGCGGGACGTTCATTTCGAATCGATTTCAATTTAAGTGGGTCGTAACATGCAGCTCGCGGAGTTTTGCGATTCGGCGAGGATTGCTTTGGTGGAATTATTCGAAATCGTGGGGCCTTTTTGGAAAGTAATGTTAATTTTTGGTAGTACCGTGTTATTATGTAATATCGCAGTCGATGAGAAGGTGAGTAAGGTGAGTTAGGTGAGTTTGCGTTGACGAGTCTAAAAGAGATAGCTGGAATGAGGATTTTGTATATTTAAAACCAAAAGGAGAGGACTGATTAGGAAACAGTGGAAATGTTTAAAAAATTTAGAAATATTATTGCATTAGTTCGCGAGAAAAGAATCGAATTTCCAGTCGTTCGTAACGTAAGTCGATCAAATCTATAAAAAGAAAATTGAAGAAATGCATGTACAGAAATAATGTACATTGCCCTTTAAAATCTCCTTTAAAATAGAAATTTAAATAAATATTGTAGAATGCATGAAGACAGCTATAGCTTTTATCTAACGATATATAAAATTAGAATAAAAAAAAAAAGTCAAAAAATAATCGTCGGTGATGTTACAATTTTTATGTGACTAGGGAAGATAATTAAATCAATAAAAGTGAAAAAGGTACTAAAATTGAATCCAGTGTTTAAATTCAGCAAGTGAAGAAAATACTGGAGTCAACTTCGACGTTCAATTGTCTAAGTTTCTTATTACAGTAAATGTCAATTATTATACATTTTCATTGCAGACTTTTCATAAAAATGATTTATATTAAAGTACGGAGGTAATCGAAGTCACTTGTCAAATAAATTATTTATTATTCTCTGATCAAACTATTTCGATATTTAATGGCATTACTCTGTAATATTTGAGAAATATAATGTAGCTAAAATATAGTTGCGACTGAACCAAATGCTTTAACACTTAAATTTAAAATATTCTAAAAAATAGTATTACTCCATCCGTCCTATGATCGGCTGAAATCATGTTCCCCAGGGCTCTTATAAAATGTCCAGAATAATACAATCTTAGTTTTGACATAATAGAACTAGCTTTGATGCAATAAATGAACAGTAGACTGTGGAAATTTTATTTCGTAGAAACTCCCACAGTGAACCAATCATCTATTATATCAAACCCTAGGTATCATCGTTCTCCTCACTTCGATGGTAGCATTCCCGGCAATGAAACTAACCACCGCAAGCTGTTTTATAGGCCCCCATATAACCTCGTCTCTCCGTTGAAATCGCTGTTAGAAAATTCGATTAGATTGACCGTATCGAAACTACGCTACCTAGACCCTGTAACTTCTTATGACTAGTATCTCAAAGAAATAAAAAAGCGATCTTCTTAGCACCTGAATTAGTACTTCGATCCTCGACATGCCATAAAACCAGAAGCCCGCAAGACATCGACCAGACCCAGTACACCATATCCCCCGTTTCCCGCGGCGTCGCACGGTCGGATTTCGCGCGATATTTTCCATCGTCCCGGCCTCTTACGCAACTCCCCGCCACGACCTCATCAATGTTTCATTTGCATGCAACGCGACCCCAACCCCCGTGTACCAGCGATACACTAAGTGGTTTTGCTCATAAAGCTGTAACGGTTCGTAGGATAATGTCTTCGGTAAGTGGTCTCAAGTCGGAGGGCGGGAGCACCATCGGCGGGCAGGGAACGCACATGCGACCCCGTGGCGCGTCGGGAGAAGTTTTTTGCCCGGATCGACGACACAGACCGTCGCTTTCATTGACGATTCCGCTCACGAGAAATCGATCCGGTCGGTCAGTTTTTCGATCCGGCCGCCGTCCGGATGATCAGATAATCGGGACGAGATATCGCGGCGCGACACCATCGCGGTATGTTAATGGGGCCGTTTAAACAGGCCCCGTTTGGCAGTGTTTTGACGTATAGGATCTTTTCAGTTATAAAAATGTTAATGCCGCGGGCGCGCGGGTCAACGTGTGTAAGTGGCAAAATCAATTAAACCGACCAGCGCCTACCGATTCGTTTCTACGTTTCCGTTCGACGGGAGGCTTACATTTTGCGAAATAATGAGCCGGCTGATTGCATCGAAACTGTCCATTACATGCGCCATTAACTACGGCCATTATACACTTACCGACTCCGGTCCGATTCCAATGCGCTCCCGGTATCGGGACATTCGGTCGGAACTAATTGCTTTTAAGAATCAATATTTATGAAGTTATCATAAGTCGGTGTCGGCCCGACGCCCCACCCTCCAGACGATTTTCCTGTCGCTACTATATCCGACGCTGCTCAACACGACGTTCTTTCGTTCCACGATTTCAAGCAACGTTGCTCCTCTCGCATCGGCTCGGAGAAGAACGCCTCCGTTCTCCATCTCAACAGTCGCGCAATCGAAAGTGGCCGTTTACGCTCGGCTGACTCGCGCGGCGTCGCGCGCACACGAATTCCCACGACGCGTGCAAATCGGCGCCGACTTTTATAACCTTTCGCGAGCCGGCACGGAATGTCCACCGTTCCGCAGAACCAGAAGTTTTCCCCGTTAATTGATTACTGGAAAAAACAAGACCAGATATCGTATACCAGCGCAAAGAACAAGAATCAAAGATCAACGAAATAAAACTGACAGGTCGATCGCTTATGGAATAGGATAACGTAGCACCGTAGATCGCAAGCTTTTACGCAAAGTGTCTGCTCGCCGAGAAAAAACTCCGGCTAAACTTCTAACAGCCGCATTAAATTACTGCCGTCGCGGTGATATTATTATACAAGATGTTTACTCGCGCGTCGTTTAATAAATAAAATGTCCGATAGAAATCTCGCCGGGTTCCCTCGGCGAAACGCGGGGATACGCGGGCAAGGATATTAATGCGGCTCCGTTGGAATTAACGCGAAATCGGCAACGGCGATCGGGACTCGCTGCGCGCGTCGCGCTTATCTCTCCGCGCGCATCTATTCGCGCGACGATCGTGTTCGCTCCCGTGCGAGCCGGCACGCTCTGAAAAAGTTTCGAATTTCAAAGCCTATATTTCCACCCCGTTCGCCCCCCTCCCCGCCCCCACCCTCTGGTCGGACATGATTTGGTGTCGCGAACGGTCCCGGGGTGCGCGAGAGACGGCGACGCTCGCGTTATTTTTATAATCTCGTTTCGCCGGCCTCGGCGTGTCGCTGGCTCGGCGTTGCTTGGAAAAAGAGAGACAGAGAGAGAAAGAGAGAGAGAGAGAGAGAGAGGCAGCGCGTGCATCACGAGAAAAAGGAATCGTTCGTGGGGTATCGCGTTACCGATCGGTCGGTAAGGGTCTTGTCTCCGTCTCGCCTTTTTTTTTCCCTCTGCTCCTCGTCGAGAAAGGGCCCTTGCCCGAACAGGGGTGGAGGGTGTGCGCGCGCGAGAGCGAGCGCGCCAATAAAACTCGGAGATATCGGGCGACGCGACACGCCGGACAACAAAACGAATGGACGGGCCCCGTTGAAATAATTATAGCGCGCATCTGATAAATTCGTGGCCAGATCCCACGGACCCATCGATCCCCTTCGTTTATTCTTCCGTGTCGCCGGGCGCTGATCGATCAGCTGGGGACAGGCCCCGTTCCGTCACTCGTTTCGATGAAACCACTGAGTGTAGTGACCGCTTGATCAGTGGAGGAAAGGGTGGACCGGGGATGATCTCGTCTCCAATTAGATTGCTTTATATTTAAGTTATTTTCGTTAAATTTATTATTTGGTATTTGGTTTTAATTCAAGGATCGATTTTTTTTTTATGTAAAGGAATTGGTCTTTGGCGTTTAGGTTGTTTGTTGTGTTAGGGTTTTCCGATTTATATAGTGTGTGATGTATACGCAACCCGTTCTTCTTTATATTGATTACTGTGTGGTTATTTTTATGATTTTGTAGAAAAGTATTCTGAATTTGTTTTAGTATAGCTTTTCATCAAAAATTGATTTCTTCAAAAATTGATTTCTTCAAAAATTGATTTCTTCAAAAATAGATTTCTTCAAGAATTGATTTCTTTTTATGTAAAGGACATGAATTATTCTTTTGCCCTTTAGGCTGCTCAATGTGTTAGGGTCTTCCAATCTATGTATATTATACCCGACTTATACGCAACTCTTTCTTCTTCACGTCGGTTGCTTTACGGTCATACTTACGATGTTTTAGAAGAATCTAATCTACATCTGTTCGAGTATCGATTTTTCGAGGTGAATCGAACTTCTCTAGATGACAATGTGCCACCCACTCAATTATTGTCCATTCTTCATAAAGTGTGATTTCTAGCTTTATTTTATAAAGCCATTTCCGATGGAAAGTGAAGGTCCAAGGAAAGCAATTTCTTTCGCTAGCCAGAAATAATTAAAATAGGCGAACAGCTATTATAACTGCAGTTATCGTTTATATTTATTCTATTCGTGTATCTTTATAGGGCAAAGATAAAGAATAGAAACTAAGTCGCAAATGCATAATTCAGTTGCCACTATATAATATATTCAGTTCCTGAAATTTACAATGCGGAATCTAATATGAAGTATGTACAACGAATAAAGAATTCACGTATCTCCATCATTATTAATCATATTGTTACGAATATGGATCGGTATCTTTTGATATCGAGATATCGAGAGTTCCTTGTGGCATCGTTGCTTGGTAAATATCTCCTGAGCAACGATTTAACAAGAACGACTCAGAGTTGAGCGAGACGTCGTGGTAAACGGTCGAATATTAAGTTCCCCCTTTCCCGAATAAAGAGTTCTGTTGTTATTAAAGTCGTGACGTTATTATTCAACATGCCGCGACTGCACTCACGTAACAATATACTACTGATTACCGATGCTGTGTAAATACTCTATACTTTCATAGTATCAGATTATAGAGCAACAATGAAAACTAAAAAGCTACTGCTATGAACACAGTTATTTTAACTCGTAATAAAAATTTGTCCAGCCATATTCCCCATTGTAATTTATAATATCAGATTATAAATCAAAAACTGAAGTTTCATAGCTGCCCCCTAATTGGATGCTATAGTCCAGTGACATCAGTTCTGAGAAATCGAAACCGAAATAAATTGTCACCGATACACGTTATAATTGTTACGGGACGTTTTCGATTCGCCATAACCGTTTCGAGACTCGAGAACGACACCATAACCGTTCGCAACCCCCGAGTTAGAATCTGCCGATAATCGTCGAGCCGGTCGATCGAAGGATCGCACACGACGTCGCCGGTCGCCGCGCAGCCGAATCCCGCGCGATCGATCGGGCCCCGATGAAGCCACAGAAGGGTTTAATAAGATAGCCGGGGGACCCCGGGGTCTCGCGAGATAAGCGCGGAGCCACGCAAGGTCTGCACCGCGTCGCGGCGCGGCGCATTCGTCCACGCATTCCTGTCCGGTTTTCTCCTTTTCTGGCTGCCCCCTCGGTTCCCCGACCTATCTACCGTCTTTGATACGACGCAGGCCCCCCCTTCCCTAAGGGTCCCCACCCCCGACAGGCTTTTTCATCCTTCCCGGTTCCTCGTTCTCGCTCGTTCACGGTTCATCCTCCTCCTCCTCCTCCTCCTCGCCCCGCTTCGTTCCCCCGTCTGCTAAGGCCCCCCTACTTGCTCGGCAACGTCCACCCCCGGCTTTTGTCTTATTATTTTGTCGGCGCGCGGACGCCGCCAGGTATATCTCTCCTTCTACACGGCGTCGCACTCCTCTCTTCTCTCGCCGCGATCCCCGCATATAAACATCGCGGCTTTATCTGAGCGTTTTATAGCGGAGGTCCCGGCAGCCGAGCGGACAGAGGATCGCCCTGAAGAACGAGAGGAGGACTCCTTCTTCCTACACGCTCCTCGCGCTTTACCCGTGCCCCCCTCACTCCTTTACCGTACTGCGTCTAATCGAACGTCCTGTTGTGTTCCGTTGAAGAGTATTATTGTTCGTAAGATACTGTGAAACTGTAATGGAAAGATGTTAGGGAGGTATTGCTTGTTAGGGGAATGTGAAGTAGCGTGAGACGGGCGGAGGATGTGATGAGTATAGCGATTTAAGGAACAGAGGTCTTCTGAGCTGAGAAAAAATGATTCATGTTTGTGTAGGTATTAAACTTCGGTGGTGGGGGTTGGGAATTTTAAAGAGGGGGTTGGTATTCTAAATTTTATTATAATATGGTAAGGTTAGGGTTTTGAAGACAACGTGGTTAGGCAAAATTTTTTATACGATCCAAAGAGGGAGATGCAATAGCGTACGCGATTTTGATTAGTGCTTTGTTATGTTTAGGCATAACTATATATTAGCGTGGTAATTATTTATAAATAATTTTGCGAAAGTAATAAATCTATAATCCTATTTTAATAAACGAGAAATCAGGCTATGCAAAACCTTAGCTCAATCTAGCAATTGCTGGGCGACCACCGAACGCCTTGAAGTTGGAACATAGTAATATACTATAAATACAAATAATAATAACAATAATTATAGAATAAATAGAAAATAGTAATAATAGCATCTGAATGAAACAGTGCACTTTCCACTCGAAAATTTCAAAGTTTCACGATCGATAAGAATCGTCAAACAATTATCCAATTCAGCTAAAATTTCGCACATTTATTATTGATTTTAATAAAATAGAAAGTCATAGCAGCTCAACTTTCAAAAAGTTAAAAGATAAGGGTCTCTCTAATGTGTACAGTAAAATACATGTTGGCATTTTATTTAATTACATTTATTATACATGCAATTTAATTACTCACGAACCTGCTAAACAAAATTCAAAGAGTTAACTTACGAGTCAAAGGCGAAATCATGAGATTCCAAAAGATTTGTGTTATTCCCATCGAATGAAAAAAACAGGAGCCTGGTATCTACATATAACGAAACGACTACGGTACACAACAGTCCTTTTTCTCCTCTGCTCTTGCGTATCTCGCTGCGATCGCCGGCTCGCTTTCCCCCGTTCGGCAAGGACGATCGCCGGCGATCGGAAAGAAGGGCCCGTTTTCACGGGTTTCTGGCTTTGTTTCCAACGCCGGTGGGACCGGATCGTGAGAGGCGGCGGTGGGCCCCGCCGACCTATAGAATCTTCTGTACAGGGCCCCGCAAGAACGCCGCGCGTCGCGACGAAAAAAAAAGAGGAAAGCTGGTACCCTCATTAGCATACCGTGTCTGGATCTCTTCTTCCTACCCTCTCACTCTCTCTCTCTCTCTCTCTCTCACTCTCTTTCTCTCTTTCTCGGGCTGTCCTGTTCCGCTGCACCGTGATTCTCGCCACTTTGATAACTTCGACGGGGCCCGAAGGGGACCCTGTGCGCCTCTCCGCTATCCCTTTTGTCGAGCCGCGCGGACATGCATCGGGATTTCGTAATCTCGTTCGTCCGCGAGAAATCGGCGAGACGGGAACAGGGCGCTGCGGTGTATGTTCGGTTTCTGCGCTTTCGAACGGGTTGCGCCCTGTTGCGACGCGCTCGCCCGATTCGATCGCAGCGATGCTGCTCTCGGGATCGAGGAGGGTTTCGTGGGAATAGAAATTAGACATTTTATTTGATTGTTGGATTATTTCAAGTTGTAGAAATGGTGTTATCGATATATTTGGAGCTAGGATTTTAAAATTGAAATCAGGTATTTCGAAATTGAATATTGTGATTTACTTATTTTCTGTTATTTAAAGTGAACTGTGCTTCCTTTCCGCTAATGTTAAAGTGGGCGCTCTCTCTCGAATAATTTAGTAAATTAAAGTTAAATTAAAATCTTCTAAAATTTTGTAAAATAAAATTAAATTAAAATCTTGTATAATTTAGTAAATTAGAATTACATTAAAATCTTGAATAATTTAGGAAACGAAAATTAAATTAAAATCTCGAATAATTCAGGAAACTAAAATTAAATTAAAATCTCGAATAATTGAGTAAATCAGAGTTAAATTAAAATCTTGTATAATTTAGTAAATTAAAATTAAATTAAGATCTCGAATAATTTAGTCAATTAAAATTAAATTAAGATCTCGAATAATTTAGTCAATTAAAATTAAATTAAAATCTTAAATAGATGCTGTACTTAACACGTGTAGTACCACAGATCAACCTCAATAACTCTCATAAAATCAAAGTATATTTAATTGACACTGGGTTCTGATAACAGAGATACATTTGTGAGGAATCCATTGAATAAATTTTCTTCGTTGGACTTATATTATAATAACAATCGCTGAAAGTTTGACTAATTGTATGCTTTTAATGGATCAATATAAAATAGCTGATTTCACTGTACCTTAAACCTAGTATTAACAAAACATTAATTAAATAATTAAAATTGACCATACTAAGTAACGTTTCAATCATTTTGCCTTCTAAAAATCACACAAAAATTCAGTTCCTATATATTACAATGAAAACGAATAAATACAATAAAAATTACTAAATACAATAAAAGTGACCAAATATAATAAAAATGACTGAACACAATAAAAATGAACAACTCTTTCAGCCGCTGAAATAGACCCCAATTCCAGCAAATCAGAAGCAAAGTGAAACAGCACGCGATCATTAATTTTCAAGAAGCATACAATTTGCCCGATGTCCGTGCCGATAGCCGCTGAATTTTCCTATCTCCAGATATTTTATCCAAAGCCGGAGCCCTTTTCACTAAAATGCGGTTTCACGCGAGCAGCCAATCTCCCCGCTCGATCGACGTTTTTCCTTAAAGAAAAATTCACTCGTCGCGACCGACGCGAGAACGATAAGTTAATCTGCTGGAACAGTCGCCGAAAAACTCGCGTGCCATTGGCTCTTTATCCGGCGGTTCACGCGATCGATTTAATCTCGGGATCGACAGCGGCCGGGCTCCGATCGTTCGCGAAATGAATAAACGACGGGGAAAGAGGGAAAAAGAGAGAAAGAGAGAGAGAGAAAGAAAGAGAAATAAAAAGGGAGAGGGAAAGAGAGATAGTGAGAGAAAAGAGTGATAGAGGGAAAGAGAGAGGGAAAGAGAGAGAAAAAGAGAAATATAAAGAGAGAGAGAAAAAGAGAAATAAAAAGAGAGAGAGAAAAAGAGAAATAAAAAGAGAGAGAGAAAAAGAGAAATAAAAAGAGAGAGAGAAAAGCGTGACAGTGGTAAAGAAAGAGAGAGAGTGAGAGAAAAGAGAGAGAGAGAGGACGTTCCCCGCGCTAATTAAAACCGGAGACGAACGACGCACGCGACAAATATTGTAAGATCGTCGCCTGAAATTTACAACATTTCAAGCGTGAACGCTATCGCCGTTGCCTCGTAACGTTCCCCCGATTAAATATTAAGCAGTCATGCGTGCAACAAATTACGCCGGTGAATAAATTTGCATGTTTATCGGGTTATTACTTGGACAGCAAAAGGAAAGCGACGAAAAAGCCACACGGCTGAAAACAAAAGTCGCGCCGCGGCGGGGCGACGCTCTCGGAAGCCTTGGAGGGCCGTCCGTGGAACGATACCGCTGGCGCGTACGTGTCACGGTACATTATTTTCCGTATTATACCCTTAATTACCGCGTCCGTGCCGATAAAATCTGGTAATTGATAATGTCCCGCATAATTCAGCGAGCATCGAGAAACGAAATCGCCCGGCGAAAAAAAATCGCGACTCCGATATCGGACCTCATGGATTGCGAGAGAAAAACGCCGATCGCGACGTTCTAAACAAATTAGCTATTTGGCGAGCAACTCGTGTCGTAATGAATAACGAGCGAGACTCGAGCGCGCGCGCGCGCGCGCGGAGGAAAGCAGTTTTTGACCCCATTCCGACGACATAGTCTCGTATTTGAATGGTACTTGACGTTGACTGAGCTGAGAAGCGATAGACGAATGTTGTAACGAGTCCACGTTAATTAACTAACGCGAAACCAGACGCGCTGGATGCTTGCGATATTTTATACGACAATCATGCTTCATTCGCTAGGAGACACGAAAATAGGGTGGGGGGATGATGGGGGCCGGGGGCTTCAACGCCTGTCAGATATTTATCAGACGTATCGCTCACGCGTCGCGCGGACCATTCGAGGCTCCGTGTCGTAATTACGCCAATTAATTCGCGGATTAACTGTCGTGGGAAACGAGCCAAACCGGAGACACCCCGTCCGACTCGTTTTTCCGGGGAACGCCGGGCCCCCTTTACCTATCCATCGGGGCCCGATGATTTATCGAACCTAATTGCGCGTTCGACACAACTATCGATTGTGCCGATAACGCTTCGCGGCTGAATTAATCGATGGAAACTCCGTCGGCGAGCGTTCCGACGCGGTAGCGGATTCCTATCATGTTTGAGGACTGCGACGCTGCATTAGCATCTCGATGTCGTGAAGTATAATACTTAGCTTTTTCTTCTTCTTCTTCTTCGTTAGTATTGCATAATGGTTAATTTCCTTTGTTCCGAATCCTGTTTGAAGGTATGTTAAAACTTATTGGACAACCTGTACTTAATCTTGTAAGACCATTGCAGGTAGAATAACAAATTTGTATGTGTCAAGGAAGCCACGAAACTCGGAAAGTAATAAAATAAATTGTTTAATCAAATTTAGTCGAAGAATGATAGAAATAATTCACAGAAATAAAGTCAACGAATAATCAAATTGAAGTGCGGCTCGCATAAAAATCCGCGAGTAATTTTTTAATTATTAATTCTTTTAAACTATTCGCCAGTAACTTTTAAACTATTCGCGAGCATTATTAAACTAGTATTTGACCGTATGAAATTAAAATTGTTCAAGTAATTATCGACAATAATGTTTTAAACTATTGGCGAGTAATTTTCAGCTATTATTTGAATATTTAAAATTAAAATTGTTCAAGTAATTATCGACAATAATGTTTTAAACTATTGGCGAGTAATTTTAAGCTACTATTTGAATATTTAAAATAAAAATTGTTCAAGTAATTATCGACAATAATGTTTTAAACTATTGGCGAGTAATTTTAGATTATTATTTGACCGTGTAAAATTAAAATTGTTCAAGTAATTATCGACGATAATGTATCATAGCAAAAATGAAGCAGAAAACATGTCTCGACTCGTTAATCAACTCGAAAGCGTAATTAAATGAAATCGCCTGGGAGAATAATAATCCCGGTAGCATTTGCTCATTTAATAGATCGGCTGATTAGATTTCGTCGACTTCATCTAAAAATCGATTCACAGCTGGGGAATCGGTTCTCTTGCACCGCCGCGCGATCGTCTCGCGATCGTCTCGATCCGCGCGCGTGACTATTTGAAGTTTCGCTGATGCACGCCCGGTAAACACGGATATTCGTAATTGTTGTTTGAATAGGTGCCAGGTTTGCGCTCGTTCGCGTCAGTTACGGGGACGTTACCATCGGGCGGGCCGGTCGAAATCGATTACACGGGAAAATTTGCTTCTCCGCCTTGTTCCCGCGCGTTTCCACAGCCGCTGCCAAGAAGACGGAGTTCAGTCGCCGTATTAATTTAACCGTGAACGTCCGCGGCGCCGAATCCCTCGCCTCAGATCGCCATAAGTCTCGCCGGCGCGTTCGGCAGAATTTCCTCGTTTTTCTTCGAGGAGCGTTTCCCGTGCGACGCTCGAAACGGAACGACGACGAATGTCGCCTCGTGACTCCGCGTCGCATCATTCCCCTCGCCCCCCCTGTTATGCGAGTCGCCGGCGACTCTAACGCGCGTTTACGCGTTCGCCGCGGTGATCGGTGGACTGCGAACGCGCCCGGACATTTGCATTTTAATAGATCAATTTAGAGAAACTCCTGTTAAATAACATGTTGTTCGCGATATTAATAGCCGCGCCGCGTTAAGAATAATCCACAGCTACGTCGGATTTAATGGGATCCGTGATTCGCTGATTTATCGAATACACTTTTTCGTGTAGATTCGTCGAGACAGCCGCGAGAGAGTTGAGCAACGCGCGGTACATTCGACGCTAATAGCCTGATTAAAAATCTCTTCGCCGATTGAGCCAGGGAAGCGAAATGTTCTACGATTTTTCAATGTTTCTCACGGCTTTGGAGATCGCGCGGACAATCGTCGTTGATTACCGACGAGCGATTGTTGCTTCGACAAACATACTAATTCCGCCGCGGAGCTGGTTGGCGGTAAACCCGCGCGTCTCCGGTAACGCCTGCAGGTGAACTGTCCGCTTGACACGTTGGTTGGACGTGTACGTAGGAAATGATTGCTTGACGGATGACGAGTGTACAGTTGTCGACGTCGATTAGGAGGGGACGGGCGGGAATATAATTTTTCAATGCGCGGATCACCGTCGCGGGATCGTCGTCAAATCGAACCACGCGGTTCCCGTCCGTCTGACGAACGGTAGTAACTGCCGGCTACGACGAGGCAGTCACATTGTTGCACGGCTAATAAACGGGCTAATAAATTGAGGCTCTCGCTGAACGGTGAAATCCCGGCGGACGAAGCACAGCGAAAGCCGTCCGTGTGTCGCGCGGCATTTTATTGCGAGCCGCGCGTCGCGTTACGACGAGCGTTAAATATGCCACGGAGCGAGCACGCGGCCGATAACGATTGCGGAAACGACTTCGTTAGACCGAAAGGATCTCGTTGCGTTTTCAGTGCTCGTCGAGCCGTCGACGTACCCGGACGACGGGGAACAAGACTCGAACGGTATCGAAATTTCGGCGTTGCGAAATACATATCGCGTTGGAAGTATAAATTCATTAGCCGTCCAACCGGGCAGAATTTCTGCGCAATTTTTCTTCTCTCATCGACGAGAGCAACGACAACTGCGAGCCGTGACCGCGACAAAATTCAGCCAGACAAAACACGACGGAAATTATTGCGCGCGGCCGCATTAAACATTCCGTTTCGGCCGGATCGACCACGTCGGAATTTTATTGGCGAGAGAGCGCGCGCGCGCGCGCGCGCGCGTGCAAGGTCTCGATCCCAGTTGGCTGGTCCGATCTCCAGTGGCGAGGCAGAAAAACGCGCAAGATCGGGCGTGAAATTTACGAGGCCTGAGCTCCTCTCTTTCTCTCTCTTTCCCTCTCTCACTCGCGGCCGATCGATATTCAGCCGTTGTTTTTTTCCTCCCTATATTTACACAGTGGGGTTGGGTGGGTGTGTTCGCTTCACGAAATGACGACTACCACACGTCGGTTCCATATAAATAGCATTGTATTTCACAATTTTTTCGTGTACACTTCAATAAATATCTTTTAAGATGTATTTACATAGCGACTGAGAAACAGAATAGCTGATTAGAGGAGAAAAGACTAAGGTGACCCGCGACCGGTGTGACTCGTTGAATCGGTAACGTTTTCGGTAACGTTTTCTCTCGTGGGTCGCGCGGACTCGGCGAATTCTTTTCCGTTTCTATCGTGCTCGCACGAACGGCGACGGGAACTCTGTTGTGCACGCGATCGCCAACGAAAAAGAAAAAGGGGGACAGACATCACCGGTCGCGAGTCTCGGGGCGCTGAATTTTCGACTGGTCGGGGTCTGGCTGCCGACGGCGACTCCCTCTCGAGTTCGCGCCTCTCGCACGGGCGGCCATTCGTGCCCGCGAAGCGGAAACGCCGCGGTTTTATGGCACTGATTCGATCGTCCACGGCACACCAAATCACACATGCACCCGCAATGATCATCCTGGCAAGCACACACACTGCACAATCCCATCGAGCGGCGGAATTCGCGTCGTTGCTTCCGTTCGGTCTCGGTGAAATCTTCTGTCTGCTCCTGTTCCGCGACGACGCGACCACCTCGGGATCGCTCCGTTGTAAACTGCAATTTCATCGGGCTACAAGCTTCCGGCATCGTGGCACGACGATCTCTCTCTCTCTCTCTCTCTCTCTCTCTCTATCTCTCTCTCTCGGTAGGCGATGAATAGTACAATCCAAGCAGAATCCTCGGTACTACAACTTTATTAGGCTACAAAACAGTTTTCAAAACGATTTCTCCCAGCCGACTCGACCGCGCACCGGATCCACGCCTACTGCTTGTCGCTGCCCGACCTTCCACCTTGCGGCTTGACTTTCTCGGCAGCAGAATCGTCCGCGTGGGCCGCGGCGCTCGACTATAGTTTCTCTAGGGGGCAGCTGGTCACCAGCCCCCTGATCAGTCTCCAGACTTGCTTCGCCGCGTTCTCCAAACCGCTCGGCGACTTTCCCTTGAACAGATCGAGATTCGGCAGAAAGTAGTGGGGACACCTCCGGCACAGCAGATAGAAGATCAATTGGAGCAGGATCCCGTTGATCCTAGCCGCGATGCAGGTCTCGTCCCACTCGGCCTCGTGGGGGTGTTTCTCGCACTCGTAGAGCAGCAAGGTCTTCATGTGGTAGCTGGTCACCGGGTTGCCGGGCAGGTCGAGGTATTGATCCCTCAGGGTCTTGAGGATGCTGAGGCATCGCCTCCTGCTGCCGCCTTGCAGCAGCCGGTTCTCGGCGTCTATGAACGAGAGGGCCCAAGCGTCGCCCTCCATGGCCGATTGCTTGCCTTGGAGGCCGATGCACTCCTTCGACAGCATGTCGAAGCCTTCGGTCTTCACCTCGGCGACGATGTTAGGATGGGGCCAGGGTATGTGCGCGATGGGCCAGTGGGAGGCCGATCTCGGCCACAGACCGGCACACTTGAACGCCGGCGTGATCTGCACCACGTATCTCTCCCTGATACGCAGCTTCACCTCGGTGGTGTCCGCGATCATCTTCACCGAGTCCCTGTAAGCGCATTTGTCGCAGGCCTGTGCCACCAGGGTTTGAAATCGCGAGCGGATCTTCTTGGCGGACAGATAGCCGGACGCGGTGATGAACTCCACCCACAGAGACATGGATCTCTTCCGGCCGTCGCTCAGCTTCAGCACCGCGCAGCCCGGCAACGTGCCGTCGTCCACGAAGTTCAGTACTCCCATCTGGTTCAGGTATATCACGATCTCGAACTCCGTCGGCGAGATCACGTCGAGCCCGTCGAAACGGCCGTTGTAGTCGGTCAGGGACGATATGAACCTCGGCTCCTGCACCTCGACCTCCTTCAGCACGTCCTGCACCACGCGACACACCTCGTGGATGGTGTTCATCACCTGACTTTTCCTGGTCATCACCTGCTCACCGAAGTACTTGTTGATCTGATAGACCATCTCGGACTGGGCCGCCAGCATATCAGCCGGCAACAGCATGGTTGCGGCGGCCTGAAGCCTCCGGAGGCTTCTGTGTCGAGCTTTCCGCCGCCGATCACCGCATTCTGTCTCGAAAGTCCTGGGTCGATCTAGCCGGCGATCGTTTCACAGCGTGCCGTTACGCCGCTGGTATCCGTCCATGTGGAGAATTCCCGATTACGATGGTCCGGCGGCTCGGTTTGCGGGAGAGAGGACAGTTGTTCGCTTATCGGCCGGTGTTTCGCGTCGCGTCGCGTCGCGCCGCCTAAGGACGCCCGGCACCGGCGGAGACACGAGCGAGGAGCGGGAAGACAAGGTGTGCGAGCGACTCCGACCAGGAGCAGATTGTCGACTGCGCTGTCGTTAACCTCCTCCGCGCCACCCGCTCTCCAGAACCCCGGCGAGGGCGGGCCGCCGCGATCCAAGACCTAACCCAGACCCGACCGAAGCCACGCCGCGCGGGCTGCGGCTCGGCCAATCCCGACGCTGCGAGCGCAGGGAGGCGTTTCCCGGCGCGGCAGACCGACAAGATCGATCCGCGGCCGAGCACTACCTATACGTTATCCACCTCGAAGGACGAAGCCAGCCAGCGCGGCTAACCCCAAAGCGAGCCCTTCTTCCCCCATGAATTATGTAGATTAGACTCGTTTTATTTCGTGCTCGTGGACACACGGCCATTCCTCCGCAACCCCTTTCGGCTGCCCCGAAATTTTCGTTATGGTGGTGGCAGCGGTGTTCATGCTGCGGTGCCGCGAACAACCACGAGTTTTTTAACAACGTCGTCCACGGGTCTCGTATGGCAGATTTTCGAACATGTTGATACTTTGCTGGAAGGGCTATTATTGCTGCTTGACGTGCGAAGGTACGGTTTTATTTTTATAAGTTAAGAGAATTATTAGATCGGAGTAGATATCGTTTGGAATATTTTTAGAGCTACTATTGCAAGGATTTTTTATTTTTTTTAATTGAATTATTGGTTATTTTAGTATATTTAACTATGAAGTGAACCGTTTCAGCCGCTGAAGAGTCCTCTCGATTTTATTCAAATGCAACGATTTACATGCAAGATCACAATTATGCGATCTACGATCAAGAATTTCTAACGCAACAATTTAAAATTCAAAATCGTTTTACGGAATATTTTACCAGAAGGATCTTGATCACTCTGCCACTTATCCCACGTCTGCTGGCAGAAACTAATTGGCGTAAATTCATCTTCTTCATCGCTTCAAACATTTAGAAAATGGACTTGATTATCATTGTTAATATAGATTTTTTTCTGATCAGTTCTTCTCAGTATTTTCTGTAACTAAGTTTCCGTAAACTTGCTGATATATTATTGCAACATCTCATTAAATTTTATCGAACCTTAAAAGCTCGTGCAATATTTTGTTTCTGTGCTATTATGACATTTTCTAATTTGTCGTCTAATGGAGAATTTTTCAAAGATTCATTTCCTGCATAAATTCAGATCGCGTAAATTGACATCGAATACGAATAATACCGTGCAAATAATGTTACAAGTGGATCGCGTATTTCGTGTATTTGTGACGAGTATATATGTACTATAAAAATTCAGTATACCATATTTGACGAAAAAATTGTTAAAATTGTTGAGAAAAGAATTCAACGTTTAACTCATGACGCCCTAGATTTTTTGAACTCTAAAAGGAAGGTATTTGTTTTAATATACAATATAACCATTTGGTGTAATTATTTTCACTCAATACATATAAAATCGGACGCGTATAGAAGACTTCTATTATTCGACGATTTTTCAAACACAGACAAACGTGAAAATTCTTTAGAAAATAGTACACCAATTCTTAGCGTCGCGTCAAAGTCTCCACTCGAGTACAAAGAGTTAAGCTACTACCGTCTTTCTTAAATGCGGCTACAAATGTCTACTTCGCACACAGCTCCGCATTCTATCCCCAATATAAAAAGCATAAACCAACAACCTTCTGCATTACCAACAAACATATCCTACCGGAAGTCTCAAGAACCGTCACTCGTCCAGCATCTCCCCATCTCCATCGAATTCGTTGTCCGACCGTCTCGCGCGTCGAATCCGCCGCGCCGCTAAAATAAGAAATTCGCCCGCGATCGTACGAGAACCCGGGACGGGGCGGGGGGGAACCCGAAGGTAACGTGGACAAGAGTGGCGCTGTTGCGAAAGGCGGGACGATTTTATTTACAGCCGTTTTATTGAGAACCGGACCCGCGTCGCCGGCGGGAAAAAGTCGGTATAAAATCTACGTTTAACGACAACACCGATAACTCTACCATTAAGGCTTGTAAATCGCGGGGCGAACTGCGAGATACGGCGCGTAAAGTGTGCTTCATTGGGTCGCGCGTTCCCCGTTGCTCGCTGGACAGGGAGGAAAGGAGGAGGGAGGTGGGCGACGCGATTTCCTCCTGCTTCGTTTTACGGGGCAATAATAATAACGTAAACCCCGTAACGATCGGCCGCGTGGTACAACGTGGAAACTGAGTGGCACCGGCGAACGGATCGGCCCGTCGCTACGTGCCGTGAGATAAGCGGCGAAATTTCAGGAGAGAATTAAGATAAGCAACGGGCACCGGCCGCTCGTAGGCGTGCACTGTCCATGAAACTCGGTAGCGATGCCTTCACGATGCGTTTCAATCTCCTCGAACGCGCTGCGAAGTGTTAATATCGTAGATAATAATTACGTTCTGATGGTTTTATGGTCTTGCCCCCCTGGCCGGACCACGGCTCCCCTCCCCCTACAACTCTCTCTCTCTCCCTCTCTCTCTCTCTCTTGCGAGCCACCCTGAAAAATTATCTACGATTCATTGACTGTCATAATGGCAATCGTTCGGATAAATTCGACGCGATGCGACGCGGCACGCAAGACCCTCTCGCGTTTCACTTTTTGCATTCCGCCATCGAATTAACTGTCTTCATTCTGCCCGTCTCGCGGCGAGTGCTTTCTGAAGAATAAGTCGGGTTCGTATTTATGAATATTAGAGAATATTGGAGGAAATAGTCTGTTTAATCGCTGCATCTCGGCTCGAAGGAATATTTTTATTAATTATTAAAACGAGTGTCTCTAGAATTTAAATCGCATACCGTGTTAAGGTCGAGTGTATTCCATGAATTTCGATGGGAGTGGTGTTCGATTGATTCGTAGTCCAGAATACCAGACGAGATGCGTTTATTGATTTATTTACATGATGTGTATTCGAACAGCGATTCGAGTAAAAATAAATATCGTTTAAATAATATAAAAAAGTATGTACATATAACAATGCGTAGTGTCCAACTACCGTCGGAAGCTCGCCGCTTAACCGATTATAAACATTAGATGAATAACGAGAACGGATCGCACGACGATTTCGCATCGGCCGTATATCTGAACAGGTAAAGGTAGCCAACGGAGCGGTGAAATTAATTCGTTTCGCAGATATTGCAACGCTACAAATGACCGCGATGACCGCGTTAATAAGCACGGGACTCTCCGGTAACAAGCGGAAGCATTCTAAAAAAGTATTCTCGAAAATAACGTGTTTCCCCCGCGCGTCGTCGACGAATTGAAGAAGGGAATAGATTTCCGACTCTCCGAATCGCACAGGATCGAACTAAAACCTAGCAACAACGACGACCACAATTCCCCCCGGCCTCGGCCGAACCGCCGAGTAATTAAAACCCATTTATTGCACCGTTGCGTCGGTGGATCGGAGTCAGACTCCGACGTGTCCGTGCCCGCAATAAAAATCATAGAGAAACAACGACAAAGGTCCTACGGCTCTAGTTTTGCTGGTTACACCATTTACCAGAGGCCTCGATACAGTCGACAAAGCTGCTGCTGCTGCTGCTATTAGAAAATAACCGGCGAAAGTAGACCGTACGCGTTCGCGGGTAGAAAAAGCGAGCGAAGAACCGGCGCGAGATCGGTGAAGCGCGCGAAACACCACGAACACCCCGACAACATTAGACTCGATCATCATCCCCGTGGACAGCGGGCGCGTTAACGATCCCGGCTAAAGTTTCTCGAGCGCCCTGCTGTTGGTCAGGAGCACCCTGGTGAGTCGCCAGACCTGCTTGCCGGCGTTCTGCAGACCGCTCGGCGACTTTCCCTTGAACAGATCCAAGTTCGGCAAGAAGTAATGGGGGCACCTGCGGCAGAGGAGGCAGTAGATCAGCTGGAGGAAGATGCCGTTGATGCGCACTGCCAAACAACCCTCGTCCCACTCGGTCTCTAACGGGTGTTTCTCGCACTCGTAGAGCAGCAGAGTTTTCATATGGTAGCTGGTGACCGGGTTGCCCGGCAGGTCCAGGTGTCTGTCCCTCAGCGTTTTCAATATGCTGAGACACCTCCTGCGGCAGCCACCCTGCAACAGCCGGGACTCGGCCTCGGTGAACGACAACACCCAAGCGTCGCCCTCCATGGCCGATTGCTTGCCCTGGAGGGCCACGCTCTCTTTCGATAGCAGATCGAAGCCCTCGGTCTTCACCTCGGCAACGAGATTAGGATGTGGCCAGGGTATGTGCGGTATCGGCCAGTGCGCCGCCGAGCGCGGCCACACGCCCGAGCACTTGAACGCCGGCGTGATCTGCACCACGTATCTCTCCCTGATACGCAGCTTCACCTCGGTGGTGTCCGCGATCATCTTCACCGAGTCCCTGTAGGCGCACTTGTCGCATGCCTGCGCCACCAGGGTCTGGAATCGCGAGCGGATCTTCCTGGCGGACAGGTAACCGGACGCGGTGATGAACTCGACCCAGAGCGACATGGACCTCTTCCGTCCGTCGCTGAGCTTGAGCACCGCGCAGCCCGGCAGGGTGCCGTCGTCGACGAAGTTGAACACTCCCATCTGATTCAGGTAGAGGACCACCTCGAATTCGCCCGGCGAGATCACCTCGAGGCCTTCGTAACGGCCGTTGCACTCGGTCAGAGACGAGATGAACCGCGGCTCCTGCACCTCGACCTCCTTCAGCACGTCCTGCACGACCTTGCACACCTCGCGGATCGTCTTCTGTATCTGGCCCTTGCGGGCCTGCACCCTTTCGCCGTAGTACTTGTTCATTTGGTACAGCATCTTCGACTGCGCCGCCATCATGTACTCCGGCAGCAACATGTTCGCGGCGTGGTTCGCGGGCTCTCGTTCGGATCGGGAAAAAAAACGCGAGACGATCAGCCTCGTTGTTTCGCGTGCGTTCGGGCCGGTTCGATCGTCGCCGCGTCGTTATCGTCCATGGTCCGGACGGTGGCTCGCGATCGCCGAAATAACCGCGGATCGATCGCCGGCGGCGGTGGTGATCGACGGATACGACGGGGACACTTTTCAGAAAGGTAGTTCACGGATCGGCAGGAACGCGCGCCGCCGAGCTATCCTGTCCGGCAGGTGTTGTACGTGGAACGAGCGCAACTCGAGGTGTTCCGCGCGCGCGGCGACAGAGAGAGCGCCGGTGACCACCGGCCCGGCCCGTACAACTGCCCTTGTAGTTGTGTTGCCGGTCCGCCAAGTCCCGCCTCTCCGAACGATAGGGTCACGTGTGGAGACTGCGCGTCCTCGCCACGCCCACCGTCGCCCCTCCCCTGCCGACGCGGCCACCGGCAGGACCGCGCGCGCGCCGCACACCATCGCGCGCGGACCGCGCTCCTTCCAACCCTTTCCCACTCGACGCGCCAACGCTTTTTTCTCTATTCATTTATCTAGTAGGATTGTTTTCGCGTTCTTGCAATAAACGCGCAGAACGAGTGTCGCGGTAAATCGACCGGCCGATGGAAATATCCGAGTGTTAACTATCGCCGACTACAAAACTTGTCCGGGGTGGGAGAATGTACGAAGCGTGCGAGCTTGATAAAGGTATTAAATAGATTGTGGAGTTTGTGCATAGATGACACGTGAAACTTGTGCGAATTTCCTGGGGCATTTAAAAGTGTCGACTCGAAATTCTTATTAATTCTTTGCAGTCGAGTGGCGAGTTTACGGAGCTGCTAAATATTGCCACGACACGTTTTAAAATAATTTTTATCTAATTTACTTATATCCAAAAAATTGCCAGGAACTATTACCTAGTGCATAAATCACAAAATTCAATTCTAAAGTATATAAAATAATGAAAGACTGTTTCGGATTCTGAGTAACACTTTTCCCGACTGCAAAGGGTGAAAGTACACCTATATATCTAGGTTTTTGGTGGGCGAGTAAAAGAGCGAATTCAAAATTATTATTTATTTAAAGAAGAACCTTTATACCGCGTGATAAAATGAAGCGTTTAAACCTGCATGTTAATAACATATACTTCAACCATTAAACTTTTCAATTCGATGGGACAAGTTTTAAATAAATTTCGCAGTCTAATTTCTCACCGATCTATTACCTTCCATCAGCATTATTCCTTAATTAAAAATCGCTGCTTCAACTAAAAACGCGATCTCGCAGAGGTTGGCTCGAAATCTCCGCTTTTAATTCACGGTCGTGATTTCAAGCCATTGTGATCAACAACCGCCGAGAGACACCGACCCACCCCTCGGCGACTTCCGTCCGAGCGAATTCCCCGGGCAGAAACATGTCACCGGAGAACGTGTTTGTCTCCTCCCCCCCCTCTCGATGGGGTCGCATGAGAATTCCGGGCACGAGCATTCGCGTCGATAATACGCGAGGGGTCATTTGAATATCCGACGTTCCGAATAAAGAAGCGGAGGCCACCTTAAACACCATCACGGTCTCTCCGCTTTTGTTCGGCGAACGGGAACAGCCCCCGCAGCTTGCGACACTGTCTGACTGCTATCTATGGCAGATGTCGGAGAGCGAACGGTATCTAGCGCAACGAGACGTACAACGACGTTGTTCCCCCTTTTACGTCTCGATCGTAAAAATCGGCGGGCGAGAACACGTAGCCGTACGTATATCGATAACCGACGGAGATATCCCCATACATCGAACGTTTTTCCCATAAGATCCGACAAGATTACGGTCTCGGAGCTTTTCAGATGGCCGTCGTTCTTCCGGCCGACCTTTCCCAACCCTTTTATTATCGACGGAGATCTGTGGCATTTTTGTTCGTAGGAATCGTTTGTTCGTCGTCGATGTAAAGGGTTAGTTTGAGTAGACAGTAGCGGAGAGGGAGATTTATTTTTCTGATAGTTTTTATTTTTATGATAGTCTAAATATACTTGTTTTTGAAGTTGATCGTGATCTTTATTTAATCATGGATTATCAGCGTCATTCTTGATTCAGGAACGCGAATTTTCAGTGGATCAAGTAGCTTCATAGATTTGTTAAAAAAAAAAACAATTTAATATAGGAGAATAGAGTTTGCAGTGCTTTCGAGTCGTGATAGAAAGAAGACGGGTCTGTGATGTCGGCATAACAATAGAAGAGACTTCTTAAGAGCAGGATTGCAAGCTGGACAAAGGTTTCAAGGCATTCAGATCTATACTGCGTTCATGTTAAAGATTTATTCGGTGTTTTAATTCTTTATGTTCTTCAAAGGTATACAGTGGTATAGGTGATTATAGACTCGAAGTAACCTTTACATTTTTAACGTTATTTTAGAGAAATTTAACAGACTGTCATATCTGTATATTTCTGAAATGATAGAGAACGACAGAATATTTATGCTAAAATATTCATTTAGATATCGGTAACAATGTAATAGGTACTTTCAGTGCATAATTATGCATATCGCTGCTTTTACCTTGTAGAACAGGATTTCACGTCTTCTATACCTTAACTTACTCATTATGTCATTATATTATTTATCTACGATTTATCTAACTCTAAATTATAATTTAATCTCTGTAATAATTTAATTTAACAAATACTAAAGTGACAAAGATGCTTTACAACTAGTTTCCTTGTCATTCAAATTTCCAATCCCTTCTATCAATTTCTTAAAAACAAACTGTATAAAACCACTTAACAGAACAATACCCACACTTAACAAATTATTATTAGTAATTTTTATAATCAGTAAAACTCGTCGAAAAACGCGAAGGAGCGGCGTGAAATGCGGAGAAGGAGATTCTTGTTATTTTTATAACTAAAAGACGGCGACTGTGAGCTGCAGCGACTGTACAGTGCTTCCAGTGTTGCAGACGCGCGGCGCGAGCCCGGTGCAGCTCGAATTATTCGAGGAAAGCCCTCAACGGCACGCCGTTGCTCGTTTCGCCGCGCCTCGTTCCCGGATAATTGAATAAAGTTCAGAAATCCAATCTACTTGAAGTTGGAGTGGTAGATCGGTGCCCACCAGGCCTGCTATGCCCCCACTAATACGACTTGATTCATGAGTCGAGCACGTGCGTCTGCCTCCCTTCTCTCTCTCTCTTTCTCTTTTGCTCTCTTTCTCTTTTGCTCCCTTTCTCTCTGTGTCTATCTTTTTCTCTCCCTCTTTCTCTTTTGCTCCCTTTCTCTTTAGAGCTCGTCTCTATCCTTCCACGTAGAGCAGTGTTTTCGCGTAAGGGACGAGGGGTCAAACGTTCTGCTACATCAGCCCCCGCATTAATGCGGGAGCCGGTCTCTCCTCCGCCGCCCTAAACGTGCCTTTCATCATCCCGTTTCGACTTAATTCGTTTATCATCTGAATTATTTGTACACCCACGAGGAAGATACTGGTGGCTCGGTTTCGGGACGACGCGCACGACCATCTTTCATTCGGATATAGGGGAGGCTCTCTCTCTCTCTCTTGGTGCTATCCGCTCCGGGGATCGATAGCGGATGGGAGCTCTGTTGACCTGCTGGATTACCGAGTCAAAAACAATGGCATTTTTCGGTGAAATAGCTATAAAAAATTCTGTTGACCCGGTGGATTACCGAGTCTAAAATAATGGCATCTTTCGGTAAAATAACTATAAAAAATTCTGTTGACCCGGTGGATTACCGAGTCAAAAACAATAGTATCTTTCGGTAAAATAACTATAAAAAATTCTGTTTTCCCTTAGCACTTAGGTGACTGTGATAGAAGTCTAACAAATTTCATAAAATAGCAGTATTTTATTTAATTAAATGAAAATTGCAGAATATTGCATCGATTAAGTTTTCGACTTGTTTATTAGAACAAAAATTTCTGTAACATCAAACGACTTCATCTAAAATAGGAATATCTTCTTATTAGATCCACTAAGTGGTAATTATTTAGCCAAGTTAGTCAAGAATCACGGAGGACAAAGAACAAGTGTTTCTTTAGAGATGAATTTCGCGTCGCTGATTAAAAGATGTCACCTTATCTTTACCACAAATAAATTACACATCTTATGCATTTATGACAAAAGTGAATGTTTTTAAATTGAAATTATAAACAGAGGAAAAGCATTTAAGACAGTCCAGCATTATTAACAACATATAGAAATTGTTCTAAGAAGAAACGAATTTAACAAAATTTGACTGTACATTCTATACAAGATATTTTCATTCTATACAAAAATCTATCGCGTCAATAGAGGATCCCTTCAGCTTCGATTTCGTTCATCGAATAGTCTAATATCCCCGAATACGAGACCTCCGGGCAGCAACTTGAATAAATCCGCTCCATTATTCCATCTTCGGCGGTCAAGAAGCCTCGCAAAGTACCGGAGACCCGACGTGCAAGAAGGGGAGCGTCCTGTATCGAGTCCGCTGGCATCGGGGTCTATCTAATAGCCCGATCGGTCCTCCCTAAGACTGGTGGTATCGAATTCGCTGAAAAGAGCAGTTCTAGGCAAATGCAGTCTGCCAAAACATTCCTGGGGGCCCTCCTTTTACGCGGTGTCGGCAGGTAGAAGAGAAGGAGACTCCCGAGTTCGGTCCCTGTTGCGCGCTGTCCTCCTTATTGTGCGACGCTCCTCGACGGAAGGAACAACGACGTCGGACGACAGCGTTGTATCTCGCCAGCCAGCCGGCCGTGTACCGACTCCTCCGATCGTCGTCGTTGGGCCGGGGATCGAGTCGGCCTTGTAAATCAGCTCGAATGGACATCCTCGCGTAATCCCCGTCTAATCCCAGGGCTCAGTGGTTGAGCTCCAACAGCCGGCGAAACTAGAAAGCGCCGCGCGCATTTCACGGTTTCCGTGGTTAATGATACGAGAGGAGAGAGAGCGTCTCTCATCCGGCGATTCGATCTGGAACCGGCTCGCATTGGTGGGCAACCGGCCGGAAAATTTGGAAAATGTCGATGATTATCGAAAGAAACTCTGATCAGCCGAGACGATGAATTTGGAATTTATTGTTGCAATTCGTCGCGGAATCTCGGAGGTTGTTCATCGAAAACGCGACATTGTTAGATGGATGTTTTAACTCCTATGACTTCTTTCAGAACTGCGTTTTTTAGCACTTTGTCGTCATTGATGATTTACTTGAAAGAAGAGGATTTTTTTTTATTGTTGTTCTCTTTTACTTTTATTCTCAGATTTTAGTGACAGAAGATTTAAATTTTGTTTCTCTCGAGAATTTGCTCTAAGCCTTCTCAATTGCTTTTTTCGAGCATAGTTGAATAAGGTATGGTTGTGTATAGACTTGGACATCTTTTGACAATTACTTCTACAATTTCAATCATGAGCGACAGAAATCTTCTGTATTGTTTTCATATTACCCGCTTCAAAAAAGTGTACAACAAGCGATATAATCTATGATGCACCTATGACGCATCTATAACGTATCTGTTGAATTTCAACAAATAAGTTGAAATGCAAAAATCAATCAAATTATTATTTACCACCGAATATGTTTAAGATGTGAAGGCATGCGATGGTTTATTGAATCTCTTCTGATCGTTATTGTTTTTTTTTTTTTAATTGATTCGTGTTAGTTACCTGTAATATCTCAAATGAAAAGGGCGTATTTTATACCTTTCTTTAAATAATTAAAGTTCTGATTAAAGTTCTGATTATAGATATAACAGTGTTTAAATAATTAATTATTCCCATAACAAATTGATAATTCTAATAGTATCTATGATGCATCTATAATGTATCTTTGATGCGTCAATGACGCGCGATTCGTGAAAGAACCATCACAATATCGCGCATTCCTCGTCACGATAAATACATTTCGTACACGTCCTTCGTGCTGCTTTCGCGGACAGTCGTCCATTATTAAACCTTCCCTCCCGCACGAAAACGTACAACGATGTCGCAGCAGTGCCGCGTCTAAACCGCGTCGCTCCATGGACAAACAGCCTAAGTCGCTGAAACCCGGGACGATTGATGGCAGAGACACGTTCCCATTTCTCGCGGCACCGTTTCCCCGTGAATCCGACGAAAGCTCGGTTAATTATTGTTCCACGACCACGACCAACGACGTGCTCCGTTTTTAGAAAACAAATCGCGACGCGAGCCCGCGGCATCGAACCAGCCTCTCCCCGTACGGGTTAATCAAACGTGTGGACATTGTCGTGCGGGATGTACACCGAGCGCCATTAACTCGGCTCGTTCTGTCCAATTACTTTCGTTCGCCGGCCTAACGATGTCCGCTCCGCGAGATCCACATTCCGGGGGTTGCCGAGGCACCGCGTGTCCCTATAGGGCCCGACCGGTGCGCGTACACGCCGGTTTAGACACCTTTTTTGCCGACCGGGTACAGCCAGGGCAAATCGCGTCGGTTAATAAGGGCAACGGCGCATCGCCAGAAGCTCTCTTTGTGCGCCGGCCGTTCCGCCGCGATCCGCTATCTTCGTGCGAGATACGGTAATAAAGGTATGAGAACACGCACGTGGCACGCATAACTCATTGTCGCCCGGGGATCGTCTTGTGATGGCCCCCGAACGTTTTGTTCGCATCCGGCGCGTTCACGCGGCCGAGCGGCCGCGTGCTCCTCGATCGTCCACGGCCCTACATTTTTATAGTCCACGCTTTTTTTTCACACTTCGGCTCGCGTTCGCGCCGCGCTTGTTCCACGTTTGAGAACTGTTTTATGCGCTTCGAGGTGGTTATGGTGTTTAACCCTCTTAGCGCTGAACGACGATGTGTATAAATACTATGGTATAAATGATGGCTATATTTGAGAATATGTTTTTTAAATATTCTTGTGAGGTAACTGTTGCAGTTCTAAATTCTTCTTCTTTCTATCAGGTTTTACAAAATTATTACGATTCTTTGTCGAGAATTTGTTAAACTGTATTAATGAGGTATATATGATTTTTTCACTAAAAGGGTTAAGAACTGTTCCTTTGCTTCTAACTGCGTCACGCCATTTTTCGCACAGTTCGATGCTATTATTTTATTCAGTGTATAATAGTTGATATTTTCTCGTATTTTTCCTTTGCGGCGAGCACGTAGCTAAATTAACTTACTCTGGATAATTTTAGGATTGCAAGGCGAGACGTCGACTTTGTTAGGATTCGCATAACAGACGGAAAAGTTAATTTATATCGAGTTCTAAAAGTAGAGATAGTTTTAACTTGACCGTTTTATTATAATGAGGGTAGTGGCCTTAGACGCATATCGAATACCCTTATGAACTATTTCTTTTTTTAAAGAAAACTAGATAATTGCCGCGGACTTATGCATATGGAATAACCTCGGTAATATACTCATCAGTGTACACTTCAACGTACGTCGAAAAGGAAGAGTTATTGCGGAAGATAAGGTTCAACGATGCTACCCGGAATATACATAGATAAATAGCTATTTTGTTATGCGAATTTTAAGCGAGCTCGCGCTCCTCGTACTGCGCCCGAAAAATGCTGTCCGAGCTGAAGAATATTATAAATCGCGTTATCCATGATCTTGAAGAGTATTATATTCGAAATTAATGTTGCTCGGCGAAGAACTCGTAGAGGCTGGCTTTTATTACCATTGATAAATTTTCTAGTTTATTGATAAAAATAGTTTATTGATAAAATTGATAATTTTTCTGGTTTAGATAAAATTTCATAATTAATATCAAATTTCATAATGCAGATTAAATTTCGTAATTCAGACTAAACTTCACAATTTAGATTAAATTTCGTAATTAAAATTGAAATTCGCAAATTAGTTTAAGCTTTACTATTTAGATTAAATTCTGTAATTTAGATTAAAATTCGCGACTTAAATTGAGCTTCTTTATTTAGATTAAATTCTGTAATTTAGATTGAAATTTACAACGTAGATCAAGCATCATAATTTAGATTAAATTCTGTAATTTAGATTAAAATTCACAACTTAGTTTAGGCTCCATAATATAGATTAAATTCTGCAATTTATATTAAAATTCACGACTTAAATTGAGCTTCTTTATTTAGATTAAATTCTGTAATTTAGATTGAAATTCACAACTTAGATCAGGCATCATAATTTAGATTAAATTCTGTATTTTAGATTAAAATTCACAACTTAGTTTAGGCTTCATAATTTAGATTAAATACTGTATTTTAGGTTAAAATTCACAGCCCAGTTTAAGCTTCATAATTTGTGTTAAATATTGTAATTTAGTTTACATTTTGTGACTTAGATTAAATTTCATACTCAAGATTAGGCTTTATACTTAACATTAGACTTTATAATCAAAATTAAACTTCATACTCAATATTAAACTTTATTAATCAAGATTACACTTCATAATCTAGATTAGACCTCATAATTTAGATTAAACTTCTTAATTGACATTAAACCTCGCGATTCGGATAAAAATTCGCAGCCTAGATCAAACTTAATTCTCCCAGAAAATTTTTGTAAAACGGCTTCACCGTTCATCGCGTCCTCTCGATATCATTTCACCGCGCCGAAAATCGTCCCGCACGAAAGACTGAAGCTCGAAATTACAAACGACTCTCTCCGGACAAGAAGAGCTGGAGGAGTCAAGCCCGGACGTCCCGCCGATAACTCACTCCCCCAATTACACCCAATCACCCGGGCGAGCATCCCCGTTAGCCGGCCGTTCGGTAAACTCCGGTAAAACACGGTCGTCGTGGCCGCGCGACAAGTTTCCAAAAGGAGGTTTCTCGTAAAATTCCCGCGGCTGGTTTCCCGGCCGATGGCGTAGATAATTAATGATCGGGGCCACTTTGGCTCGGTCGGTATACACCGTGAATCGAATAAACCACCGCGCGTGCCCCCCCCCCTCCCTCTCTCTCTCTCTCCACCCTCTTCCTGTTCACCGGGCCGAGACGGAGAAGAGGCGCTCGTGATTTCGAGTGGTTCGCACTTCGAAGAAGAGCGCGAGCGCGCGGAGGGTCCTTGTAGACAGCCGGGGTTCTCTCCGTCCACGGCAGGCGAAACGGAAGGGGGTCTATTATTGTCCGGCGCTTAATCTGTTTGTTGTATACCGCCGGCGGGCTGCTAAGTGGTCCCCATTCTATGGTGCCCTATGGTGTACATAGAGGCTGCTGCGAAGGTAGGGGGGAAGGCCCTGCGAACGCGACACATGTTGTTACATCACGACGCCCCATTGTCGTGAAACCCCGGGCTGCCGGGTCGGGCCGATTTCGGGCTGCGGAGATGAACGCCGCATGGGGAACACTAATCGCCGCGCACCACTTGACACTCCGCCCGGTGCTCGAGAGCTCTTTTTAACCTCTCCGTCTCCCTCTCTCTCTCTCTTTCTCTCTCTCTCGCTCTCTCTCTCTCTCTCTCTCTCTCTCTCTCGCCTCTTCTCGTAGCCCGTGTCTCCTCTCGTCGTCTCCGCATCGAGACGCGCCATGGCTCATCGAACGTGTAAACATATTAGTCGCGCGAGACCGGCCGCTGACGCGCCGCTGCTCCTTTCTCAACGAAACGCAGGGGTGCGGGAGC
Source organism: Augochlora pura (assembly GCF_028453695.1). Classification (NCBI taxonomy): domain Eukaryota; kingdom Metazoa; phylum Arthropoda; class Insecta; order Hymenoptera; family Halictidae; genus Augochlora; species Augochlora pura. The sequence goes on along the minus strand of NC_135773.1, from coordinate 8,482,334 downwards.
CATTTCGACGACTCACTCGCATACTTATCACCGTGTCGTACATTCGTCGAGTGCCGCTCAACTATTTATATCGATCCGCCGGTTGTTGCAACCGAGCTGTTTTCTTTATAAACGTGACGCCGCCGTGGGGCCCCGTTAGGGGATGGGGTAATTGGTTTGTTTCTGTGATTAGTCGCCTTTTTGTTCCCGGTAAAATGTGCTTGATTGTTTCAAATATTTTCTAGCGATATTTTTGTTTAATAATTTTGTTGTAATTGGTTAGAAGAGTTCTAGAGTTGGATGATATAGTTTGATATATATTTCTTGAGTAATCAAGGATAGGAGAAGAAGATAGGGGTAGGAATTTTTTATTAATGGAAATATTATTATTTTATCGCAGTAATAAATGTGGAATAAAGAGAAATTAATATTTATATACGAAAGTACTCGGTTACAAAGCAAAGTTAACAGGTTTGGTTAGTGACACAAGGGTTTAGTAGCCCTTTAAAATCACAGTTTGCTCTCGAGAGGATTTAACCCTTTGCGGTTCGACGAGCATCCTGTGTTTTATTGGAACACTTGTTACATTGCCACAACAACCAATAATTTGCTATCCAGTATTAAAATATTATTACACGATTTTCTAAATATTCTATACCTTTCGCGACGATTAAAATAAATAAAAACGATAAAATAAAGATTCGAAAATGAAATTAGTTATGAAAATGTGAAAATGAAATTAGTTATGAAAATATGAAAATGAAATTAGTTATGAAAATATGAAAATGCTAGATCGGTAAAGGAGGTCGAGAGGTAAGAACAGGTTTTTCAGAAAATGGTAATAAAGTCAATAAGCTAATAATAAAGGCAATAAGCTGATAATAAAGGTCAGTTTAGAAAATTGATGTGCCCGCTGTTGGAAATGAATAGTTGGCGCATCGAAGGATCAACAACCACCGTGAATCAGTATGATATATACCGAGCGTGTTGTATCTGCATCACGATCGCAGACATCCGAACAACGAATGCCGTATCACGGCGCGGGCTTTTATCGGTTCGGCGCAATGTTTGCGAAGAGCTTGCGCAGTTGACCTCAGGGGGTTGGCTCTCGGTTTGCCACCCCTCGCAGTCTGCCGCGCGCATCGAATCGACTGCGAAATATTTTCAGCAGTCGACATCCCGCATTCAA
>NC_135773.1:8363358-8481066 GCF_028453695.1 Augochlora pura | reverse complement strand
GTCCACAGTAATTCACACTGAAAGAATATTCACAATTAAAGGAATGTTCACAATAATTCACACTGAAAGAATATTCACAATTAAAGGAATGTGCACACTAAAAGAATATTCACACTAAAAGAACACACAAAATAAAAGAATATCCACACCAAAATATCACTGACAGCTCAATACTAAAATATTTACATAAAATACGCCCACATAAAAAATATTTACGACAATGTTATCGTCTCAATTGGATCCCGATTTACCAATTCACAGTTGCATTCATACCTCACCACTCCTTCAAGCTACTTTAGCATACGCAAATTGATGAAATACAAACTCAAGATAAATTTAAAAAAAAAGCGAATTTGACGTATTCGCGTAAAAGATCCCTTGGCAATAGAATGCGTGTTAGATTGCGGTACTTCGCGCTATCTCAATCAACCATGAGGAAAGGTGAGTTCCAATAAGGAAACTCGGCATCGACTTTCACAGTTGTATAAAACTGTTCAAATTAATTTAGCACGTATAAGTCGGCGAAACTCGAAATTCAAGAGACGCGTTTGAGAGAGGACTTTAACCCCTTAGGCACGGGATTTTGCGCGAATGAAATTCTTTATAACTAAATTACCATTTTTCTTAATATATATTTTTTGGGATAGCTATATATAATATTAGCTATTTTTTGGGATAGCTATATATAATATTAGCTATTTTTTGGAATAGCTATATATAATATTAGCTATTTTTTGGAATAGCTATATATAATATTAACTATTTTTAATTAATAGCTATATATAATATTAGCTATTTTTAATTAATAGCTATATATATATTCTTTTCTTAATGTAATGTACTCATACACTTCCAATTTAATCGTTTACTTTAATAACAAATAATACAATTGAGTAAATCAAGAAACATCTGCGAAAGCCACTATAATGGCGCGTCGCGTCTAAGAGGTTAACATAATCGCGCGAAACACCCTCTTGGCTGCGGAACGCTGTTAAATTGCAAAACATTGTACTATCTCATCGAACGCGAGGAAAGTGTACGGTTCCAATCAAGGAAATTCAGCACGGTGTTTTCCAAGCCGATGCAAAAATTCAGTCAGCGAAACGAGTTTGTCGTTTTATTACCGTGTCTTATCACGGATTTAATATTACCTCCGGTCGGGTTAACTCTGCACTTTATTATCTTATCGCGTCGAGCGAAACGTTATTGCGCCAATAACCTGTAACATAGTCAATTGAATCAGAGTCGTTTTTTCATTGACCGGAAAGTAATTTGATGCTTAAATTATATTACGCGTGACTGCGATACTAGAAGTAGGAATATTATATTTTCCTTAGTTACTGCGAAGTTGAAGCGTTGGAGTTAATTATATTTCTTTTTGAAATTGTTGTACACGAGAAAACCATTTAATATTTTATTTCTTATTACAATTATTTTGAGGAGAAATCCATTTAATATTTTTCAAAGTTTTTTAGGAAGTATGTTACAAAGCTTTTTATGAAACCTATTACAAAGCTTTTTAAGAAACCTATTACAAAGCTTTCATTAACCCTTTGCTCTCGAAGCCATTTCAACTGTAAATCTGAAATAATTTTTCTGGCTTCTAGTATTTCCATTTTATATAACAAAATTCATTCTATCGACGTGAAATTGAGTCTAGTGACTCATATAGCATTTACACTTTCTATAATTTTTTAAATCTAAGCTTTGGCGATATTTATAAAAATAATTCTCGAACGCGTTGCAACAATTTTAATTGCAGAGTCGCCACTCGAGTGCAAAGGGTTAAGAAACCTACCGAATGGAAAATAATTCCAATTAAAATGGCTGTCGCCAATTTTCGACTATTCTTGTCTCTATTTTGCGAATAGCTCCGTGGATATTCGCTTTAAACGATTTATTCGTTTAATAACTGTTAGATTAATAACAGCGTTAATAGCTTTCCCTAAAAATAATTCCAAGAGTCTATGAAAAATATTAAATAACTTTATTCTAGCAATTTTAAAGCGAAACTACAGATTTCTTATTTTATATAATCGCAAAATTTTCTGAAACCGTGTCTCCTATAGTTCCATGGACGTTCCTCTCAAACGATTTGATTGTTTAATAACTGTTATAGTAATAACAGTACTAACTTTTCCTAAAGAAAAATCCTACAGTCTTTGATAAATATTAAATAGTTTTATTATAGCAATTTTAAAACGAAACCAAAGATTTCTAAACCTATCTAATTGCAAAATTTTCTGAAACTAATGAATCACATTTCCTAATCGCTTCTTGTTTGCGTTTCTGTTCCAGGTTCTGAAGTACTGCGACCACTTGCACGGGAAATGGTACTTCTCGGAGATCCGCGCGATCTTCTCCCGTCGGTATCTGCTCCAGAACGTTGCCATCGAGATCTTCCTGGCTAGCAGAAGTAAGTCGCCTCGACTCGTCCCGTTCGTTTTCAGAGGATCCCGGGAGCGTAAAAGTCCGGCGGCCGCGACGGCGGCTGCTCCCCGAGACCCGGCTCGCATTCCGTTTCTTGCTCGATCGGCCGTGCCTTTCTGCATTATTTCACACGACGCGATCTAATCTGGCAAAATGGAAACGGAATCCGGAGCTCGCCGAGAGCCGCGCGCGCCCCCGTGCGCTTTTTACGCAATAAATATCTTGCTCCGCGTTACGCCGTCCCCCTCCCCCTCTTTTTTTTTCACCCCCGTGTGTCTATCGGTCGATCCCGGCTACACCTGCTGTCCCTCATTCTTTTCCTATCGTTGCGTAGGATAGCGTTCCCTGAACGAGACGACCCCGTTTGGAAAGCTTGTCGAAAATAGCGGTCCGTAATTAAAAGAACAGCAGCCGTTCCAAGAAATCAATGACTCGAGCTCGGTTGTGTCGGAGCAGCGAGTGTCGTGGTTTGTGGACCGGAAATTAGACTCCGGGGAGGATTCGATGCAAGAATGATGCTATAGAAAATGGTACAAGAAGGCTGAGAATAAAGATTTGTCCTATAAATTTCTGATTTTTTTATTAAATCAGATGAAGCGCAGACGATATAAAATAAACATTTTTCACACGGCTCTGTGATTTTTCAATCTTTCATTTATTCATGTGAAGCGCAGACACTATACAATGAAGAATTTCGTACGACTCTCTGATTTTTCAATCTTTTATTGAATCAGGTGAAGCGCAGACATTGTATCTTCACTCTTCATTTTTCTCTCAGATATTATAATTTATTGTTTGAAAAATAATACATTCACGTTGATAATTTACAATTGGAGAATAAAGTGAAGGAATGATTTCTTAGTCAGCAAATCTATGGAATAAAGATTTTTCGCACGGTTCGCTGATGTTTTAATGTTTTACTGAATCAGGTGAAGCGCAGACAATGTAGAAGAAAGATTTTTCACACGACTCTCTGATTTCCCGATGTTTTATTGAATCAGGTAAAGCGCAGACAATGTAGAAAAATATTTTGCGCGCGGTTCTCTGATTTTTCAATCTTTCATTGAATCACGCGAAGCGCAGACACTGTAGAATAAAGATTTTTCGCACGCCTCTCTGAATTTTCAATCTTTCATTGAATCACGCGAAGCGCAGACACTTCACTCTTCATTTCTCTCTAGAATCTTATAATTTATTATTTGAAAAACAAGACGTCGACGCTGACAATTTACAATTGAAAAATAAAATAAAATAACGATCTCCAATTTAGTAAATCCAGACTCGAACTCGCGATTCCAAAGACGATCGAAGCGACGATAACCAGAGGACATTTTACAAGGACCCTCCAATTACAGTTTTCGCCGTCTAATTGCCGGCCCCGTAACACAACCCTATAAAAGCGCCCGTCGCGGGGGACAATAATCTTCCAGATTAGCATCGACGCCGCCGATACATGATGCCCGCCGGTTTACTTCTTGCTCGCTCGTTAAGCTCCACGAGCGCTGTCGATCGCCCCGCGACAGAGACACGTGAACCACCGTTCTGTCGTTCGTTACCGGTGGACATTATGAAAGGAGGAAACGGACGGTTCGTTATCTCGATTTCATTGTGAGGTGTTAAAACATTCCTCGCGGGCCGGTTCGGCGGGGGACCCCCGGTCACCGGGCGGCCCGATTCGCTTGAAATATAGTTGTTCCTGCGAAGAGGATCGTCGCGGCCCTGGTCCCCGCGCGCGTACACGTACTCGGACAAACGTGGGAGAATCGCTTATACCTGAGGGGCCCCGGCGGGCCCCGCAATCCCGCTGATTATTTCTCCACGGGCGCAGATAAATTTCCGGGCCCGGTCGTCCCTCGATTCTAATCTGATCCCCGACATTCGATGCGTCGTCGTGAAACGCTCGCTCGCTCGCTCGCTCGCTTCGCCGCAACCCAACGGAATGTCATCTCCGCGCGAGAACGGTGAAGGGGGGTTGGTTGGTCGTTCATTAAAAAATTACTGGAAACGCGCGCGCGCGCGCTCGCGCAGGCAGCGTTCGTTAACGGGACCGGTAAAATGCCACGGAGTGGGCCGCGATAAATCCTGCGAACAATAAAAGACGGGGGAAAAAATTACGAGCCGGTCGCTTTATGCCTCGAAACGCGCTGGAACGGCGCGACGCGAGAACCGTGGAAAATACTGTCGGTTTATTTCGTGATTATTCGGGGTCGTGGATGTTCTTTTTGGTGATCTGGAGACACTGATACGAGCTGTTTTGTGTAGCAATTATTTTAGCAACTATTATAGCAGCGCAGATTTTGCTGTTCGGTTGCTATGGTGTTTATATTTGACAGAATTATATGGTTTGATTTGAGAATTAATTTCTATGCATTAGTGTTATAATTAATAAGTATTTACTATATCAGTACTATATACCAGTAGTATATTTTAGTAATGAAATATTATTTTCAAATAAAATATCGATCTTTAAACCTAAATCTCAGAAAATTGTTAATTCGCCAGGACAGTCGAAGCGTTAACCAAATATATTTACTGACATATTCTCGCAGCTAAGCGAAAGTTTTCGCATCGCTGGCTTTTTCTCGGGCGTCCGAGGGCATCGTCGTCGGGCGTCTCGGATTTCGGTTGCTTGAAAAATGGCCCCCGTTGCCCGCGCGACAATGATTCGTCCCCGCGTTTTTCTGTAAACGCGAGACGACGCGCGGGATTTAATCGCGGTCCAGCCCACGGCCAGGTTAAGTTATTTAGTTTATGCACGCGCGGCTCGTGTTACACGCGGCAAGAATGCGCGTCGTCGTCGTCCAGCGTCGTCGCCGGTAAACGCCGCTGCAATTCGGATCAAACGGTGTGTGGCTTCTCGCTCGCTCGCGAGTTTTGATTCGGTATCTTTACGAGCCGCGGCTATTATACTTTGTAATAGGAAATTAAGCAGCTATCATTTTTACTTTCAGATTGTGTTTTATGTTAATCGGTTGTGGTCTTCCTGCAATTACGATGCGCGCGGCCTTCCGCGGCGCAAGGATAACCAATGCGTTAACGGCCATTAATATTTATTGCAGCGGTTTTATTTTAATACCGCGAACGGCTACCTTGGACATTGTTCTTCTGTTCTGATTTTTCAGATTTTTAAGAGGCCGTTGTTTATTGGAGTAAAAACATTTACACGGTGCACAGTGACGTATTTTGTTAAAAAATCGTAGCTAAAATATGCAGATGTCTTCAATATAGACTACGTTTGGTATAGTAATGTTGCTAGAATTGTTAATTTCGATCGTTAATAAATAAGAAATAATATATAATGGATAAATATATGTGGGAAGATTATTTAAATTTTGGCTAATTTTTTAGCGAAGCGGTTAGCTCAGAGAATTTTTGCTATTATTAATTAATATTTGCTAATTCTTTTCCATATCAGTGAAGAAAGATATCAAAAGAAGGCGGTTTTAAAGTGTGTAGTAAAAAATATTTACGCAGCGAACAGAACTAAAAGGGTTAATAGATAAAAAAAGGGGCCATTTTTAAAGAATCGTCAAAATTATTTACTCACGCTCGCAGAACTAATAGGGTTAATGGATATCAAAAGAAGACATTTTTAAATAGTCGTCAAAAATATTTATGCACGGTCGCAGTGTTAGAAGGGTTAACAGATACGAAAATACGGGGCCGTTTTTGAAGAGTCGTCAAAAATGTTTACGCGCGCCCGCCGCGAACGCGAAAGGCAAAGAGGTACGCGAAGCTTTCTTTGATTCCGGCAAGCTCTCTCTGTGATCCCTCTACTTTCCTTCTTTCTTGATTAAGACCGACTCGTATATACCGCCGCTGTATTCGGCGTTACATAAATTACTCGCACGTATTTATGGTAACTGTCGCTTCGCACGCCACCCTTTGAACTCCCGAGGGAGCATCCAGCCCGATCCGGCCGATGCTATTAAAGCCGTGAAATTAAGTCCATCGTCCACCCTCTTTTCATATTTCCGAATTTAACTCGCCGCGTGTCTGCGCCACAGTCATTTCACATTCATCATTTTCTCCAATTAGATAAAAACAGTCGTGCCGAGGATACAATGAGTCACACCGCGCTTCCGACGATTTAGGTTAATAATTCACCGACAGTCTTTTGTTTCAATTGTCGGTGGAAATATTAATATTGAAGAACCGATTTGCATCAAAGCAAGGTTTCTCGAAGCATTGTCTGCGAAGTTCTTCAAATACTTTTACGTATCTAATCTAAATTATGTATAGTATGTGTGTGGAAATAATAAAGTAATTTTTAGGTTTTTAGCTATGAGCTGTTTGCCATGACTAGGGATATTTTGAAATACTGTGATATAGAGAGGCGAGATATATTTTCATAGTATTATTAAGTTAAGATATGGAATAGGATTCAAAAGTAATTTTTAGTTATGCAGATATTTCAGAGCCTATTATTTAATATCATATTATTAGCTTGCTCTGTATTATTCTTTTTATTATTTAGTAATATTCTTCCGTTGCGAAAACAACCCGATAATATACTATTTAGTATAAGTATTATTTAGTATGTTAATTATCCGAGGATAAGATTCTACCTATCAATAATTCAACAGTAAAATGAAGGTTGATATTCCACTAGGAATTTATCAGCGATAATACTACTAATTAGACCGTCAGACGTACCGCAAAGCTAGACAGTATTAGATGTTAATTTTTTAATGAATGACGGACCTATTTGATAAAAATATCACAGAGTATACTTACGTCCATTTATATAAATATTTATGAATTTTCTGTCAACATATTTCATTCAAGATATTTACTCAAAAGCACGTTAGTTTTTCTATAAACCGCAATGATACATTATTAGAAATTAAATAGTGAATATTCTGGGTCCAAATGGACGCAAGCTTCGAATCATTCAATTTTTACTATCCTCAATTAACCCCTTCCCGTGCCATTTAGCTCGACGAAACTCGGGCCCGAGCGGTCCGCATCAACGGGCGCTAAACAGACCAGACTGATGTTTGTAAACAGTCGCAATACGATCCGAAATATAGATGCCCGCAATGCCTGTGATATAGTCAATTTTACGCGATACTAAAATATCACGGCCTTCACGACACACTTTTGTACCTTGCAAATTGAAGGGGTTTCTTAAATTTTAATAATTGAACTGCTTCGTAACAGCAACGACAAGAATCGTGACTAACTGTTCTGAGGTACCGAGAGGAACTAACATTCAGTCACGAGCGTAACTGGCAAAAAATCAGTCCGCGAGCTCGGCTTGTTATGTTTACGTTTGGCCCAAGTATGTGTTCGCGACACAGACTCGCGATGTTTATGTTTGGCCCAAGTATCTGTTCGCGAGCCTGACTCGCGATGTTTACGTTTGGCCCAAGTAACTGTTCGCGAGTCTGACTCGCGATATTCATGTTTGGGCAAAAATCTTCATCGCGAGTCCGAGTCGCTAAAGTACGGCAAGGGGATAACATCTCCGCACATATAGACAAAAATAACATTATCCAAACGATGTGTTATTATTATATACAAACCAGACGTCACCAGCGACGGTACCGCTTTGTCGGCACGGACCTCCAGTTAAACCATTTCGCTCGAAAACGCTCCGCTCTCCTGTCGATCCGATTTTCACGGCTCGGAAAGCATCGCCGCGGCGAGCGGCGAGCAAAGTGTCGCGAGCGGCAAATGGCCAACGACCCTGCCGGCGGTTATACAGATTACGTGTTAAAAGAATCCAACGCGCGAAAACAGAGGGGGCCCCCGGTCGTTTCGCCGGCGATGCGAGTAAGAAGTTCGTCCTTGCCCGCCAGTCCCGCCGAATGATTGACACACGATCCGTCGACCGAAAATTTGGGGGACCCGCTTATAATCCGCGGTTTAACGCCTTTTTGTCCGCAGCCTCGATCCTGTTCGCGTTCCCGGACCAGGCGACGGTGAAAAAGGTGATCAAGGCGCTGCCGCGGGTCGGCGTTGGCATCAAATACGGGATTACGCAGACTAGGTAAGAACCGCTTTCGGGTCCGCTGGCGAACCAGCCACCGCCGCCTCCTCCGAAAGGGGGGGGGGACCACCCCCCTTTTCGCCAACACATCTGGATCCAAAGGGATCTCGTGGGGCTATCCTGGATACACGCTCCCCGCATTCCGGGCTCTTTCTTTGTACCCGCCCGCGGGATTCCGATCGCGATCAGGATCGGATCTAGGACTTTCTTGTGTTCTTGGCGGCGCGCATGCGATTCAGATCGTACGATAATGGACGCGGGATGGTTATCACGAAAGCTTCTCCATCCCCCCGGGGGACAGATGGCATAACACGCGCGGAATGCGTCGCGACGACGGAATCCGTCGACGTTATTGACTAATAGAGGTTTTTAGTTGCGTGCTGCACCGTCCGCGGAGCGATTGAGAAATTTGTTACCGGAGGATGTCTGTTCGTCGCTCGGTTATCACGCCGCGAACGTAGCTCCATCTTTAATCGCGTTTAACAGTCGTTGTTTATACAGGATGCATTCGATGACTTATATAAAGAGATGAGGATGCTTTTTTAGGAAAATCTGAGGAAAATGTGAGGAATGAGATTTTATTATTTTCGAGATAATTAGGTTAGAAATGCCGCTTCGACGTATACGCACTTATGGTTAAGGGATGATTCAATGAGCGTCGCACAGTGGCTATTGTATTTTTAAACAAAGCTCTATAACTTGCTTGTTTCTCTTATATGCTAGTCGATTCATAGTTCGTTGTAGTAAATTTTTATTAATTTGTCGATAATCGTTAGCTGTAATAAACTATTGCCAATTAGTTATAGTAATAACCTTAACAAGTTATAATAGTTAATTAATCAGATTCTTTTCCACTTATTTACAAATTAATAATAATATCCAATTATTACAAATTACTTACAATAAGTAACGAGTTATAATAACGTTAATCATTAATAAGCTCTTTAACCAATTATTACAAATTACTTACGATAAACAACGATTTATAATAACGTTCATCACTATCAAGACCCTTATCCAATTATTAAAAATAAATTACAACAAATATCAAGTTACAGACGTTAATAATTACATAATTTTTCGTCCAACTCTATCATCACCTATAAAACGAATTTATTACTTACACTTATGTAGTAATTATATTTATGTTATTTATTACCTACTTATTTCACAAACAAAGCCGAAAATGACAAAATTCTGTTCTTTATACTTTTCTCACATTTTCATAAAGAATCGCCTTTCGCTTGCATTCGAATACACCCTGTATGAAAACGAGCCGACGGAAAACGACCAACCCAGAGACAGGAGAAGAAAGATAGGGAGTGAGTCCATGTGCATAGACCGCGAGCGTATAATCGACGATATTTCGTATCGGAGTAGCAAATAGTCAGCGCGGCGGGACTAATTCGCGGAAGAGATTAGGATCGCGAGGCGGAGGATGTATCGACGTATTCCGTTGAGAGGATACGTGTAGGCTCCGCGTCTTCGCATCGCGACCGTGTGGTTCCGTAGGAGAGGAATCCTTTCTCGATATATACCAATACTCGCGCAGCCGGACGAGGACAGGCGGCGAAGAACACAGGTTCGCGTATCCAGGCTTCGATCCATCCATTAAAGCGCTCCTTTATACGTGAGAGCGAGAGAGAGAGAGAGAGGGAGAGAGAGAGAAAGAGAGAGAGATAGAGATAGAGAGATAGAGAGATATTAAGAGAGAGAGAGAGAGAGAGAGAGCGAAAGAGAGTACGAGAGAGAGAGAGAGAGAGCGAAAGAGAGAACGAGAGAGACAGACAGAGAGAAAGAGAGAGAGAGAGAGAGAGCCGGCGAGAAGGATACGCCGGCCATAAATATACGGAGGCCGGCTCCGACGTCTGATCCGAGGGAGATTCCTGGCCAGCAAAAATAATCCTCCGGTGTAGAAAACGTGCATCCGCGTCGTGACGCCCTGTACCATGCTACGGGCCGCCGGAAAAATATATGCGACTCCACGGACCCCGACCATATTGGAAAACCCGTGGGACCGATATGGTGCTCCGGCGAGGACGACGCGACCGCGCTCGAAATTCGCGCCGTTCAGACCGCGCATCAGAGTCAGATCGTCCATTTTGCTACGAGATAATTTTACGTCGATTTCACGAGATAATTCAGGCTTCGCGCGGACTTTTATTTATAATACATGTTTATTTATAATACAAGTTTCTCTCCTCTTTTTTATTTATAATACAAGTTAGTTCATAGAGTGGACTTTATATTTTCGAGCTAGTATGTTACTCTTTAAAACAAGTTTCGTATTTATTTATAAAGTAATAATAGATATAATATGCTTTGAAATAGTCGCCACTATTTTCGGCCATTTTGGTACCTCTTTCAAATCTCTCTCTGTCGAATAAGTCAACGAAAGATATGGCGATTTTGATGCTATTAATTCGTCAATAAAAACTATTTTTACAGTTTAGAATTTTTAAATTTTTTATATTATATGCATAAAATAAATATTGTTACATGAAATGGAAATACCAGAAGCCAGAAAAATTATGTTAGATTTGCAGTTGAAATGGCTTCGAGTGCAAAGGGTTAATTTGCGAACTAGATTCGATTATATCGCGACTCGACTGTATCTTGTCACGAGGCTGATTTTACCGTCGCGCAGCAACGAATTCTCTTTCGCGCGTCCGACGCCGTAGGACCTCCGTATCACTCTTTCTCAAAGCAGTGATAAACTTTTTCATAGTTTCGCAAGATTTGTGCTCGAATCGCGCGCGAGCGCGCGCGCCTGGAATTTATACATCCGGTTGTCGTCGCGCGCCACCCTTCCTTTAATATCATCCAGCGTGTACGGCCATTAAAGTCTCCCGTATAAATTCTAAATCAGTGATCCCGGGCGTTCGTAAAACCGTCCCGGGGCCAGTTTTACGGCGCGAAATAAAGCACCGTTGCTCCTGACGCGATAGATCTTCGCGGATCGAGAACGACTGTCATCGGTAATTGCGTAAAAAGACCGGTGATTGACTATCCGCGGGCGGCGCCCGTTCCGTCGCGCAATTATTTCCCCCCGCCGTTGAAAAGAAACGGATCGCTTCCCAGAGGATAATTATTATTAACTGGCCCGGCAGCCGCGTGCTTCCCATTTACGCTTGTTAATGTCATACTCTGTATAGTATGGAGTCTGAAACGCTACATTGTCCTTGCAGGAAAGCTTCAATGATGTCGCCGCGGCAGCTAATGAGAAGCTCGAACATGACGCAGAAATGGCAGCGGAGGGAGATCACGAACTTCGAATACCTGATGTTCCTCAACACGATCGCTGGTAAGATACTCGTTCTATTAGTCATCTAGCTTTTATATTTGCTCGTTATTTTTATTTATTTTTATTTTTATTTTTCTGCGCTTGCATGAAAAGGTGCTGTTATTTCTGCAAAATAGATTCGGCAGTTTAATATTTATTTTTCTACTGATAATGATCAGAACTTTCTCTATTTTGGAGAATAATGAACCCTTTGATTGGTTCAACCCATTGACTATGATAGACGTAGATATACGTACTTAAAAGTCTGCCAACATTTTTGATTTAATTTTGACTGAAATTTTGATTTCATTAATACTACTTTTTAATTATACAATAGTACTTTTTAATTATATACTAACTCTAAGTACAGGTGATTTTTTAAGTTTACAGAATCGTGAGAGGGGTGTTAATTACCTACGATCAATATCGATAGAAAGCGCTTTTAAATGTCCATACTAAACAAAATTAGAAACCAATATTATATAATAATATATACAATAATATATGATAATATATAGTATAGTATATAGTATATGATAATATATATAATAGTATATACATAATATATATAATATAATATTAGTCATAGTCTAACACTCTAAACCAATCGTTTAAAAACTGTCCACGTAATCCAGTATCAAAAAATCCATCGGGCTTCGAGAGACGCGCGAATACCTGTCCATCAACGCGCCCAATAATTACCCCGCGTCGCGCGCTCCTGATCTCCGTTATTTGTCGAAACGGGCTGATCAAGCGTGATCCGGTAAAAATCGCGGGAGGGTGGGCCGAGTCTCGAGTTTCGTGATTTAGCCTCGCGTCGCGCGGGCACAAAAGGGATCCGGCCGATATTAAACCGAAGGAGAAACAAAGGCGAGCGCGCGCGGTGTGCGGGGGGAGGGGAAAACGTGGAACAGAGTCGGTCCCTCGGGAGAGGATTACCGGGGCCCACCAGCCGGGGGATTACTCGTATGGGGTGGCTAACGGAACACGGAGCTGATTGAGAACATCCCTAATACGTCGCGACAGATTCCATCCGCCCGTGTGCAACCGTAGATCCTCCGTCCTGCTCTCTCTCTCTTTCTCTCTCTCTCTTTCTTTCTCTCTATTTCTCAGCGTCGAGATATCCCTTTCTCCTCCTCCGTCCTTGCTCCAGGACCCGCGCGCGGGGTAAAATCGAGCGCTACGTTCGGGCCGGGGCTGTCCGCAGACGTCGCGTTTTCTTTCCGCAACCGGTAAGCCGATATGATTTTTTTCTCTCTCGACGACGGTCCGCCCCTTTTATTACTGTTATCCTGTGTAATAGGTTGGAGAATTCGGTCGGGGGAGGACGTTGTAGGGAAAAATAATGTCTTGTCTGTTGTCTCTTTTCATGGTCGTGGCAAAAAGGTTTTGGGTGAGAATAATTTTAACAACAAGTCAGCTAACCAATTAGCATCGTATCAATCTATTAATACGATTTTCTTCGCACCCGTTGAAGCACCGTAAAGAAACGATTGCAGACTCTAAAGAAAAAAACTCATTCCTCGATCCATCAATCGTTGTTAACCCCTTGCCGTACTATTTTCTTCATATCTGCAACGATAAGAAGTTTCTTGATTGTAATATTTTCTAAGAACGAGATTTATTTTTTATATTTATTTTATATAATAAATTTTGGATTTATCGCGTGTCTACAGTCGCTTCAATGTTTAAAAACTGTCGAAAAGAGACTAGAATTCTATTCAAATTTGTTGAAAGGTTTTGAATTGAAACTTTAATACACTTTATTTTTAATTCAATTTAATACTTCAGAACATTCGCGTATCCAGTAGAATAAGTGATGTATAACAGAACTACATATACAGAGAAAAATATATACAGTGGTAGTGGTAATCCGAGGTGGCAACCTCGCGGTCCGGTTTCTGCTTTTGAGCTGAAAAATCCGTGGGCCTTCGTCGCCAACGGCTCACCCTCATAAAGGGCCATAAAACAGTTCGCTGGGCCTGTTTTCCATCGGTAGTCATCGTTGAAATTTTAACAAAATTAAAATCACGGAATAGCATTCGCGCTAAATAAATTATTACCAGAAATTCTCGTCGCGTTCCAGACTCGTCAAAGTACCTAACCAGACATAACCTGCCATAACCCGTTGTCTATCATCGACGACACGTTGTCGCCGACTGGTCTACGCTTCTAATAGGGAATCGGTCCGCGAACTCGACGACTCGCGAACAAGCCGAATTACGTAAGCGAACGATTTATGTCTGCCCACGCGCGGCCGGCCCTCTTAATGACGAGGATCACCGCGGACGCGTAATTATTTGTACATCGTCGTGGACGCAGCGTGGATGCCAGAGGGTGGTCGTGTATTTACGAGCGTTATATATTAATTGCGCAAATAAATAGTGGTGTCGATGGGGTGGGTAGGGTGGCCAGGGAGAGAGGGAGAAGGAGGAGAAAAAGGAGGAGGTGGAGGAGCGCAATTGGGCAAGGCCCGGCGGGAGAACACGTTGCGAAAACGAACCGGTCCCGCTGCCAGGCTCCCGCATGCGATACAGGGCCCCGTTGTTTATTTGCCCGGTCGCATCGGTTTATTAAAAATTAATGATAGTAGAGCCGATGTAAATACGATAGGCGGCCTGCGTGTCCCGATGCCGGGGCCCCGGAGATCGCTCCGCGTGGGTGGAACCCTCTCTCTCTCTCTCTCTCTCTCTCTCTCGTTGCACGTAACGCCGCTGCACGGTCTGTCCTCCTTCCGCCGATCATATGGCCCCATCCCTACGTCGGGCTTTCTCCCGCAGCTGATGGGTTTACGTTTAATTACATCTCTCTGGCTGCTTCTTGCGGCATGTCCGCCTTTGCCCGCCGATGATTGGTTTACGAGATTGTTTCACGCCGTTCCCGCTGGATTGAATCTCCGCGATTTTTTCGGAGGCACGTCGGGGACCGAGCCGATTAGTATAAAATATGGAATATAATATAGAATATCGAATATAATATAATTTGATATATTGAATCAAATAGAATACTGAATATAACATACTGAATAGAATAGAATAGAATATATCAAATACCATAGAATAAAAAAGGCATAATACATTAAATACGACAGAACTTAAATTTTCTTTCGATTTAGTAAAAACGATCGGCAATCGTATGTTTTATAATACACTGAATGTAATAGAATATAGAATATAAAATACTGAATATAATAAATATATAGAATATACAATGGAAAATAATATATTAAATATCACAGAATAAAAAATATAATATATTAAATACAACACGTCATAAATTTTCTTCCAACTTGGTAGAAACAATCAGCAGTCGTATTTTTTCATTTACCATTAAAATGCCAAAGCCGCTCGTGTACAGATTGTATTAACATTGTACCAGATGTTTATCGTTTAACGTCTGCATAGTCTACGGTTTCCTAGCATTGTGCCATCGGGCCGATCGCGTGCGGAAAATATCAAGATACAGACATTTACGTAGATCTCGGTTGTTTTAGTAGCCGATTCTCTTTTAAACAATGGTTGCCGCTTGTGAAGATGTAATTTCATCATTCCGACGTTGTATTATATTCGCGATACCGCGATAACGTTCCCAGACAGGTAATTGTCCTGGACCTAACACTATCGGGAACGTTTGCATCGATAAATCTAGTCCCCGACAACTTTGCACTTTCGATATGCAACGGCGTCTCGCAGTTTATCTCCTTCGACGGAGACCGCGGTGGAATGCGCAGAATGGCTCCTCCGGCACGGAGATCGTGTATCCTTTCTCGTTTTAGCTTCACGAGTGCCGTTTTCCATTCTTTGGTAGCGCGAGACAATAGATTTGTACAACGTCGATCAAATATCGTGTCGAACAGCCGTATTTTCTTCGAATTTTGTGCAACGTTGTGCAAATTGTGATCGAGTTTGTTGCGAATTATAATTGAATTTGTTGTGAATTATAATTGAATTTGTTGTGAATTACAATTGAGTTTATTTCCAACTATAATTGACTTCGTTGCAAATTAGAATTAAATTTATTGCGAATTACAATTGAATTGATTGCGAACTAGAATTAACTTCATTCTAAATTACAATTGACTCAATTTCGAATTACAATTCACTTCGTTGCGAATGATAATTAATTTCTTTACAAATCCCAATTGACGACATTGCAAACTACAATTGAGTTTATTGGAAATTCTAATCGACTTCATTCCAAATTACAATTGACTCAATTTCAAATTACAATTGACTTCGTTGCAAATTATAATTGAATTTATTGCGAATTAAAAATGAATTTATTGCGAATTACAAATGAATTTATTGCGAACTACAATTGACTTAATATCAATTTACAATTGACTACATAGCAAACTACGATTAAAATTATTGCAAATTATAATCATTTTCATTATAAATTACAATCGACTCAATTCCAAATTACAATCGACTTCGTCGCAAATTAAAATCGACCCGAAGCCACCGCTTAAACCCAATACACTTCAACTTCAATTTCAACCATCGGGTCCACCCTCTCTCGTCGGTTGCAACAAATGATCAGCCGAAGCATTTTTTTTTTTAAACCGTCGAGGTAATTACTTCGGCGCATTCTTTTGCCTCTCGTCCAAGACCGCTGAAATATTAATATCCAATTAAGAGCGGCCGTTTCTGCGTACATATACGATTCCCCCCCGGGAATCCACCCACGCGTCGATCCGACAACGACCGAGACAAGACGACGGAACACGGTGCGCAGTACTTCGACAGAAGTTCTGGAAGAAAAATACAGTTTCTGGGTTCTGTAATTTAATCGAATGCTTTTTTGTAAATTAACGGAACCTAGTGGTTCGTCCGCGATAATTTGTTATATTGATTTTTCTAAATGAAAATCTTTGTTCGTTAATAATTTTAATTTTGGATTATTTGAATTTTGATTTATTTGAATTTTGGATTATTTGAATTTTGATTTATTTGAAATTTGAATTATTTGAATTTTGATTTGTCCGAATTCTGAATTATTTGAATCTTAAATTAGTTGAGTTTTGAATTATTTGAATATTGAATTCTGAACTATGTGAGTTTTGATTCATTTGAATTTTGATTTGTCTGAATTCTGAATTATTTGAATTTTGATTTATTCGAATTTTAAGCTATTCAAATTTCGAATTATTTGAGTTTTGAATGACTTGAATTTCGAATCACTTGAATTTTGTATGATCCGTGTTTCAACCACGATTTACTACCGAATTTGCTACCGAAACGCGAAACAGCCGTCGACCAAGAAAAAAAAAAGAGACTCGATGCTCGGCTACAGCCATTTCGCAGGACTTCCTGCCAATTTTTCTCCGCGTTGCACGCGCCCCCTTAAATCTCGGCATAGTGGCGAGTTAAAAACGAGCCTCTCGTCGCGGCCGGCACTTATTATAACGTTGTTCCCGGTGGATCCGGCGCGGAACGGTGCAGTAGGTAAAAAAGTAAGGGCGGGCGCGGGGGCGGAGTGAGCATGGGGAGCGCGTGTGTCGCGGGCATTCCGGTGTCGGGGAGCGTCCCGAGAGCGCTCACTCACCGCGACGCTACCATTAATAATCACTTTGATGCATAACGCGGCCTTACTATTATTTACGTCCGACCGTCGGTCGTGCAGCGTCAGGATTTACGACGCATTGTAGCAACGACGAGTCTTGTGCGGCGACCGCCTTGCCGCACAGCGCACCGCAGACTATCTTTCTCTCTCTCTCTCTCTTTTCCTTTTTTCTCTTTTTCCCTTGCTCTCTTTATTTCTATCTCTCTTTCACTCTTCTTTTCTCTTTCACTCTTTCTCCCTCTTTTATTCTTTGTCTCTATTTCACTCTTTCTCTCTCTTTTATTCTTTGTCACTCTTTCTTTCTCTTTCTTTCTCTTTCTTTCTCTTTCTTTCTCTTTCTTTCTCTTTCTCTCTCTTTCACTCTTTGACTCTCTTTTTTCTCTCTCTCTCTTTATTTCTATCTCTCTTTCACAGTTTCCCTTTCTCTCTCTCTTCTTCTCTTTCTCTCTTTATCTTCCTCTGTTTCTCTTTCTCTCTTTATCTCTCTCTCTGTTTCTCTTTCTCTCTTTATCTCTGTCTTCCTCTCTTCCTCTCTCCTTTTCTCTCTTTTCCCCCGTCTCCTCGCCTTTTTTTACTCTCGTCCACAACCGAATTGAGTATCCGGTGAGTTTCTCGGAGACAACCAGTCGGCGACTTTGCCGTCGTGCAAATTGATGCCGGGAATACCGGATTCTTGGATACCCGGAATGCACCCTGTTCGCTGTGTAACGCGGATCGTCGAGTATCGGCGAATTCGGTGAGGTTTCCGTTCCCCTGAATTCCAAAGGGATTCCCAGGCTTTCTCGAATTTTTCGAGTCGCGGTAATGAGCAATGCGCGTCGAGCGACGGTGCTTCGATTTCGAATATATTTTGAGGCGACGCTCTATAGGACATGTACTTTGGGAAGCGTGGATTTGAAGGTTCGCAAAATCGTGCTTGTTGAATAAGTATGACGATGTGTTTGTTGAACATGTTCGGGAAAATTTTATAATTTAGTAATGGCGAATTTAATAGTATTTATATTAATATATTTATAATATTTTATAAAGGAAAGTGGCTAGCAAAATTCAATATAATTATTATTAGCAAAAATTTAAATTTAAACACTATACCTTACGAGTATCAAAAATACGATTATAACTTAATTATAATCAGCACAAATTTAAATTTGAACACTATACCATCCGACTTCTAAAAATATACAAGGAGCTATATACATCTAATAATTTCCTAACCATAAAAATACATATTGTTAAAAATCAACCGAAATAAAATATAAAGAAAATAGAAAGTATAATTACAAGAAATTTATATGCAACTCGGGGCGATGCAGTTCGTCTCCGGAACTGTCCACCGCGTCGACCAAAAATAAACGATGTCTCTCCTTCCGATGCTCCTAATCACTCGGGCCCGGCTTTTTGCCGGCAACATTTCCCCGGCGCGATGAAAAAGCGCGCGGGCGCGAAGTGCCACCGCCTAATTCTATTTTTACGAAAATGCACGCTCTCTCTCCCGAGGGAAACGAGATGCTCCCCGTTTAGTAAGCGCATAACTCAGACCGTGACGGCTAATCGTTCCTGAAATTGTCACTTCTGGAGGTCTCACTCTTCCATACAGCCGCCCTCCCCCCTTCCCCATCTCCGAATCCCATTCCGAAGTGCATTAGCGACGGCAGCCGGGCTGCAAGCCTGACTTCGTCTAATCTCCTCCCCTGTCGCTAATTAAAACCCGTCAGCGAGTTTGTCAGCCCGGCAACCTCCTTACATTGGATCGTTTACGAACAAGGTTAATTCGCGCTATCCCGTTCTGGTCGGTTTCCGAATTCGACGACAGGTGTCCGTGGATGTTTCTTCACCGTCGTTGCAACGGAGATGTAACTTCTTTTGTACTTACGTTGTTCAACCCTTTGGCATGGAATTTTCTTTCTTTACAGTTGCTGCGATTAGGAATTTTTCTATTGCAATTTTTATCTTGGAGAGAATGGAAATTAGTGTGTATTTTGAGGCTAAATTTACTAGAGTGATCGAGTAGCAATGGCGAGAATTTTAAATATTAATGACGAGAATTTTAAATATTAATGATAAGGAGTTTAAATATTAATGATTAGAGTTTTATTTGAATTTTAAAGCATTTTTATTTCGATTTTTAGACCAAGTTTTAGACGAATTTTTATTTGAATTTTTTGTTGCAGTATGGTAAGGGGTTAACCTTGTTCTAGTTACAGAATTTGCAACTCGAGCCTTGGTTTTACTAACTCTTGTTTTGCATAGTTTTACATAACTATTCGATGTACTTGACAGAATTGTAACAAAAATTAGACAATGTGGAACAATGCTGATAAGAAAGGAAATACCCATTCTTCTTCGCAACGACAGAATTATTAATTAAAGCAAACTACATAATAATGTTGAAATAATAATTATAATAGTTATAATAACAATAATACTAATAATAATAATTAATCGGAAATAAATCATACAGTCCCCATAAACTTTTTAAGATCCACGTTCTCTTTGTATCAAAGACTACAATATACATTTCCTGTTTCGAAATAATAATAAATAAATAAATAAATTTTAACATAAAAATAAACACTCTATTATGTTTCAGGACGAACATACAACGACTTGAACCAGTACCCAGTGTTCCCGTGGGTGTTGACTAACTACGAAACGAAAGAGCTCGATCTCAGCCTGCCCAGCAATTATCGAGACTTGTCAAAGGTAACAAAAAATACCACGAAACGAAGAAAGTGATATTGAATATTTAGGACGTGTTTTCTAAAGATTTCTTATGCTTTCTAACAGCCAATTGGAGCGTTGAATCCGAGCAGAAGAGCGTACTTCGAGGAACGTTTCCAGAGCTGGGAACACGACAGCATACCGCCTTTCCATTACGGCACGCACTACTCGACCGCGACTTTCGTTCTGAACTGGATGATCCGCGTGGTAAGAATCTATAAAGACGATTTCTAAAGGCAATTTGAACTGTATAAAAAATTCTAGAGAGGATATTTATTTATTTTCGTGACATTTTGTGATATTGAAGTGTGAAGAGTTGGTTTACGCTAGAATTACCGAATTCTTTAGACAGGACTTGTGAATATTGTTTAATAACGTTGCTAAAGTTGGATTTATTTAAACATATATTACTATAATATATGCTTGAATAAATACAATTATTGAAAAATTTTTTCTGGACTTTTTTATAATAGCAGGAATTGTGGAAGAAAAGAGATAGAAATCACTCACTATGATCAACTTGGTAGTGTAGTATTTTTAAAGTTCTCTATTATTTTACAATAATTATGCTGGTAACAATGCAGTAATAATACAGTAATCAAAAAGATACGATATAGAAATATTAAAAAAAAGAATGAATGAAGGCAATAAAGGAAGAACTAATATACAATAGTATAACAGTTGACAAATTGCTACAATTTTAGTGCTGCAATAAGGCGAAGGAATTATTTAAAAAAATATCAAAATTGCCATAAGAACAGTTTCAACTGAAGTACAATCTACTTAGGAAATTAAATTAACCCTTCAATTTACTGCTAGTATTTTCCATACAATTTATCAATCAACCACCAACCCCTAATTCAATAATCTTTGCTAACACCCAAACGAATTCAAAACCATAGAACCCGCTTCAAACCTAGCGAATGAAATACGTAACCTTAATGGACACCCATTAAGCCTTTCAATCGTCCAATCTCCAACCATCTTGCGCCACATTCCCACATAAATAAAAGTCAGGATCACGCATTAAGCGGATTACACATCCCGAAGCAGATATTTTGTAAACAAGACTTAACGCGGGCGCCGATAGTCGTTCCGCCGTGGCCCGGAGCATCGTTAAACCCTGAGGAACAGCCCGACAATCGTCGGTCCGCGGACCGTCTATTTGAGAGACCAGTCCAGTTCGAGCCATAAATTTCGACGACGCATTCGGTAGTGTCTGCACGCTAATTTGGGGGCGTCGAAACGCCCTCGAGTCAACGAATCCCGCCTTCCCGTTAAATATGTGCATTTGTTTTCTGCCGCGGGTTTCCTGCCTGCCTGCCTGCTTCGTCCTCCCTGCGCGTTGACGGGACGCGCGCGCGCGCGCGGGCTCGTTTCGCGAACGATTCCGCGCAAAAATACGCGCCGACCGTTCGCACCAACGACAGCGTTAATTTTCCCAAGAGGAACCGGCTCCTATTTTCGCAAGAGGAACGCGCTTCTCTCTTCGCAAGAGGAACGCTTCTCTGCGCGCTAGTTTATCGCCCGTTGACCAAACGACGCGTTTCTTCAAATTAATATCCACGATTTTAACGCGGAGCCGCGAGACGCGTTACGAACGCGCGCGGAATTGAGTTTGGCGGAGCAGAAATTCGCGTGGCTAAATTAATTTTAATTTAATTTTTGATTAGGATTATTAAAGGATAATTGAGATTGTTAAAGAATAATATTCGATGGTTGGGAAATATATTTTTGAAGCTGAAAATGAAAGACGTTTTTCTTACAGGGTACGAGTAATTTATTGACTTTTATATTTCACTTTTTGGTTGAATATTTTTTCAATAATAAATGAGGAAAATATATGGAAAATACTGCTTTCGACTTTGTATATTTGATATACCAAACAGAAATTATCGCGTAGGATAAAACAAATATTTTCGTGAACAAAGCCTTGCTATATCAGGTATTAAAATATACAGTAAAGTCGTCTTAATTGTCCCTCAGATTTTAAACAGAAATAGACAATTTGGGAAGAGTTGATACGACTATTTAAGCGCCGTGGTTCATTTCTATAATCACCGATTGTCAATAAACTATAGAAACTAACCGCGAGGCTAGAATAATCGTATCTACTCTTCCCAAATTGTCCACTTTTGTTCACTGAGAGAAAAGCTGAGAGAAAATTGTAGAGAATTTACTAAAATAACAACGCGACTCGATTACGAAATTGGCTCTGAAAAATTACAATTAACTCTTCTGTTTAAAGAAAACCAGATTACTTTCCAAAACAAATAAATCCGACGGATTTAGTAATCGTCAAGATTTCCATTTTTCGCGAAATCGGCGCCGTGCGCGCATCGCGGATTCAATTTCACGTAAACGGTGCGCGCGTTCGAAAGCGTGCATTCGTCGCATTTGCATGCAAATCATCAATAAGGATTTTATTATTCCTTTGCCCGTGCGACGCCCCGCTGTTCGCCCCGACGATATACTGCACCATAAACAATTTATTGCTTTATAACTGTGCAGCTCGTTGTCTCTTTCGGACTATTTTATAAATACCGTTAACGATACCTATACAGATGGCGGTTCTCGCGGGATCGGCAAGGCGCGAGGCTTTTCGAACTTTCCGCGCGCGCGCGCGCGCACGCACACGGCCGAGAGAAGTTGTCGAAAATTTTATACGCGACCATAAATCACGGGACGCCCACGACCGCGAGCGAAACGCGCGTCGATCTTCGGAGAGGTCCTCTGTTAACATTCGTCAGCCTGTCAGAGAGAGAGAGAGAGAGAGAGAGGGAGAGAGGGATGCCCTTGCGACAGAGTACATAGACTGTTTCGCATGGCTCTTCGCGCGAGTCGTTCGCGTAAACGCCTGGCCCTTTTGCTTTTACGAGCTGTTGTTTCACTCGCCCGTGAATTCCACCACTTTTGTCTCTACGCAGTTTATTATGATTCCCAGCGTGCTTATGGCTTCTGGTCGTGATGGCGAATTTGAGTACGATGAGACCATTGGAAAGAATTAGTGTAACGCTGAATTTACCATCGTTGGTCAAATGACTGGTTTTATTTGATAATTGTTGGATGTCGTAAAGATACTTTCATCAAAAAGCGTTGATTATATCTCCTTATTCAGTATAATTTTTATGCAGAAGCGTTGCCTATGATACCCTTTTTAATCTCGATGAAAAGCGAAGAAAAGCAGACGCCGAAAATACCGACTTCTATCTCATGGATATTCCATTTCTAAGTCGTAAAAATCATGAGAAAATGATTCGAATATGATAGTTTTACGTAAACTCAATTTTGTAATTTTTATAATAGTTGCTAGTCGATTTTAGGTCTCGGTAATTCTGATATCAAGACAGAATAATTGATAATATTTCTCTCTTTAATCCTAGATTTAAAGTTTCTCTCTCCAATTTCAATTTCATTAATTTATACTTTATCTCTTGAAGTATAAAAATGAATTACCCAAATTGCTCGCGAGAAGACTATAATAATAATTTCTAGACCAAAATCCATCCATTTTATCATGTTTCACGTTTCTGTGTAATGAAAAATGAAACTAAATAAATAGTAATAATGAACGCTTGCGACATAAAAATACTGTAATATATCATTATTTCAGGAACCGATGACCACGATGTTCTTGGCCCTCCAAGGCGGCAAGTTCGACCATCCGAACCGACTATTTTCCTCGATCGCCCTGTCATGGAAGAACTGCCAACGGGACACTTCCGACGTGAAGGTTCGTTTCAACCGAGAAACTCGGAAAGGACGCGCGCGCCCGCGCGCGAGCTTATTAGTTACACCTCCGCGAGCAAAGGATACGCGCGTCGCTATTGTTACAACTCGCGAATAAATTCGTCGTCCTACAGCGACGTAGAAACGCGTATAAATAAAGTGGCTTGTTAACAGGAGCTGATTCCGGAGTTCTTCTTCCTGCCAGAAATGCTTGTGAACAGCAATCGGTATCGGTTGGGTAGGCGGGAAGACGGAAACTCGGTCGGCGATGTTGAGCTACCGCCGTGGGCCTCGTCGCCGGAGGAGTTCATTAGGATCAATCGAATGGTACGTTGTTAATTAATTTATATCGCTTGTAATATATTAAGTATTTTGTGTAGTGAAAATACATAGTGAAATAATATGTAAAAGCGAGCACGATAGAATTTTTTAAGAATCAAGGAATTTATTTGTATTTATTTATTATTATATTAGTAGTATTTATGCTATTATTATTATGGCTTATTATTTTTTTCATTTATTTATATTACTATTTTAATTTGTACGCTAATTGTAAATTTTTCTTTCTGCAGGCTCTCGAATCGGAATTCGTCTCTTGTCAATTGCACCATTGGATCGACTTGATATTCGGTTACAAGCAGAAGGGTGAGTTTTAACCTAGAACTTTGTAAAAACAATCGTAACGTTAGAATTTCTTTAATTCCAATTTTTTAAATGTGATACAGATTCTTAGGAATTGAACTCAGCATCAAACTCATACACTAAAGAAATGAAACAATTTTTGTTCATCTCATATATTATTCCTTCATTTTCAATCCTGGACTTCGACAGCAAATTAATTATTTTGCCTCCAAGCAGAAGATATAAATAAAATTCGCATTTAGTGCACCACGCATAAAGTCTTCGCCACGACAATGTCGTAAACTAATACTAATGCTAAGCCAAGCCCGTGGTTGATTCGTAAAATATTGTGTCTCTCTGATAAAGTCAAAGTCGAAGTCGAGCTAGGTCCACTCTCGATCGCGAAACGCAGCGTTACTTTATAAATGAAGACGATAACATCCGGACAATAGGGCGAGCCATAAGGGGAGGCTGCGCCGGGTGTGTTGGGACACGCGGAGTCGGGTCAAATTAGGCTTGCACCGATGGTAATTGCCGGTGGCGCCTCTATATCCGGCGCTTCCCCGAAGATGCTCGCGCGCCCGAAGAAAGTGGGGGGCGCGGTGGCGTCGCTCGCTCGGCGCGTATGGAAGGAATTAGTTTTTCGTTAAGCTTCCTCCCGGGGCCTTGTCCCGACCAATTAGGCACGTGTGCGGGCCGCGACAATGCGTTGCCACCCCTAATACGTAGCACGTTTACAGAGCGGTCGCGCTAGATGTACAGGAAACGCCGGGCCACAAGCAATCGACAGAGAGAGAGAGGCCACGAGAAAATCGACCTAGCAAACGTGACGGAGACAAATGCCGCCTGTCGCCGGCTATTTATTTCCCGATTGTTCAACCGGGTACCTTCTGGCCAAGACGACCGCTCAAAGAGATTTAAACCTTTGCAATAGGACTCCTTTCATGCTGCGTTGATTAGTACTTGTTTATTCTTAATAATGTTCTTAATAGGTCCAGAGAATTTTTGTTTCCTTTACTGTATTTATTTATTATTGTTTTTAGAGTTTGATGACCGAAGAATTCAATTTTATTTTGATTTAGAAGAAATTAATATTTGGTAAATTTTGCGTGGAGTTTTTATCACGATGCTGGCTCGATATTATAGTGTAAAGGGTTAAAGAGCCAGCTGTTATAATTAGGTTCCTTTTAATCTGAATTTTATCACTTTTCTCTTAGATACTTCCCGACTCATTTAATAATTTACTTGTACTAATTATACTACAAAGTTTATTATTGCAGGAAAATATTGCTCTCTATATCCTCTAAAAATTCTAGTAAATTTCATAAATTTCATAAATTGTCTTCCGTTTTATACAACCGTCTATTATAATTGTTTAATTCCATCGCGTTTATTCCAGGGCCAGAGGCAGTGCGCGCGACGAACGTGTTCTATTACCTGACGTACGAGGGCAGCGTGGACCTGGACACGATAACGGACCCGGTGATGCGCGAGGCCATAGAGAATCAGATCCGCAACTTCGGCCAGATACCGTCGCAACTGCTGATAGAGCCGCATCCACCGCGCAGTTCGGCGATGCACTTGGTAAACGATATTTTTACTATTCGCTGTGTCCTCACTTGTCCACGAGCGAGATTACTCGCTCGCACGATCTGACACATCATAGTAGCTTTTGTTGTAAGAAAAGTGTGCACCGTAATGTAGGTATTTAGTGTTATAACATGAATATAGTATTGTAGGTGTACTCCCGAGGAGCTCTTAATTAAGAAACCGCCCTGTCGTAAGGTAGAGTGTCCCAACGATTCGATTACTCTTAGGCAAGACGCTAGTATAGAGATCCGATCGATAGAAATAGAAGAGTTAGTTGCCCGGTCTCGTAGTCTAATACTGATGGAAACCTTCAGAACCTCTGGGTCCGTTTTGCGAGAAAGCGAAGCTTCGAAGAAGCGAAGACTTCGGCAAAACGGATGCTGGATTTCCTTTTCGCACGTATTGGGTCAGCGAATAGAGTTTTTGTTTTATATTGTGCATTAACTGGCAATGCGAGTAAGCTGTACGAAAGATCTTTTTTAGCTCTACAAGACTGCTATTTTCGATTTTTTAAATAATTTAATTTTTAATGATTCTTTAAGCTTTGAAATGGAGTATCCACGAGACAAAAGTCAGCATTTTCGATATCTGATATTTTCCGCTTCTCATCGAGATTGTTATTTCGAAAATTATCCGATACAAGGTGTATTGTTAAGGTCAAAGTTGTCTTCTTTAAACTTCATGGAATATTTCTGTTCAGAAGACTCGCCAATAACAACCTTATTAACCTCGGTAAAAAGCGAAAAATAGCAAACGTCGAAAATGCCAACTTTTACCTCCTGGTTATTGCATTTCTAAGTCTTCAAAATCCTAATAAATTAAATTACTCAATAAAGCGAATATATACAGATTTATACATCATATATAAATATAATATAGCTTTATACATCTATAAAAGATTTTTCGAATAGCTAAATTTGCTAATTAACGCACAAGTCGTTCTAAAACAAGAACAGAAACTATACAACTCTATTCGCCGGTCTAACACACTCGTCCGGTTAGACCCCTCTTTTCAGTAGCACTAGACGACCAACGCACCAGCTCCGGTCATCCTCACGTCACTTAAATGATATACCTACATATACGTGCAATGCGCGCTTTTCTTTCTGTTCAAACGTACCGAACGTGAAGAGTACTGCAAACTTTGACAAGACGTTGCCCACCGTGTTGCAGTCGCCGATGATGTTCTCGAGCATCCCCGACGACGTCTGCATGACGATCAAGTTCCCGTCGAACTCGCCGATCTGTCACATATCGGCGAACACGTACCCGCAGCTGCCGTTGCCGTCGGTCGTCACTGTCACCACCGGACAGCAATTCGCTGTCAACCGGTGGAACACCAACTACGCCGGTAAGCAACGCGATAGTAAAACGACGACGGCCTTTCTCATCGTGTCGTTTGATCGACCGCATCTAAATCGCGGATCGATTCTATCGACAGCTGATAGACATATTATTAGATTGGCGCATATGAAATGTCGGATGATTAAGTAAATATATAAAACTGTATATCTGTTTTCAAAATCAGTTGATTTAAACAAATTCTGTTCTTGAGAATTAATAAACTCTGATGTGAAATACTTCAGACTGTCTTCATTGATATACTATTCAGCGCGTAAAAACTGTTCTAAATGTTTAAAATATTGAAAGCTGTTTAGCGAAAGATCTATAATTTATAAAATTTTAAATTTTACTTCGCTTCATTTCGCAATTGTTTTGTACGACGTATCCGAGTTTTTATGGGCTAAATAGTATGTAAATGGAGACAGTCTGAAAAATTCCATGCTATAGTTTATTGATCCGAGAAATCAGAATTTCTTGAAGATAGACATCTGTAAATTGAACTCGCGTCGGAAAAAGTGTATCGAAATAAATGGGGTACATTTTGATTAAATCGATTGCTTTTGAAAAAGATATGTAGTTTTATATACTCGCTTAAAAATCCGGTACTTCATATGCACCAACCTAATATTTTATGGTAATAATATTTGCTGACCAGTTGTGAACGATGATTGAATAATTGCGAAACGAATTACAGCGTCCGTACAGTCGCCGAGCTACGCGGACGCGCCGCAGCCACAGGCTGCCAACCAGCCGCTCTCCATGGATCCTGTTCTCTGTAAGTCGACGGCATAGTAATCGCACTGTCTTTATCAAATATTTGGATCGATTGGTACGTCCAAGCACGCCGGATTCCGTAAGGAACCGCTGAATTGTGAATTTTCTCGATTATGTTCTTTGCACAGGAAGGTGGTATTTAGTTCTGATAGGATTGTAGATATAGTTTATATAGGCACAAGGATAGTAGAATAGTTTATGCAATTATAGTGTGATTGTGAATGCAGTGTGCAGTTTTTTAAATAAATTGTATGTTTAATTTTATAGCGCAAGCGTCTAACAGCTCGAACCCGACGCTACGCAGACACTTGGGCGACAATTTTAGTCAGAAGCTGAAGATCCGAAGCAATTGTTTCGTCACTACTGTGGACAGTCGATTCTTGGTCGCCTGTGGCTTCTGGGACAATAGTTTTCGAGTGTTCTCCACTGAAACTGGTAATTTTTGGTTAATTATTTGTAAGGTTTTAGAACGACTATGATTCGTTCAGTTGTATAGTTATGTAGATTAATGCAGGTCTTTTAGGTATATTCAGTAAGTAACCCTTTGAACTCGGAGCTATTTGAAGTTGAAATTTAAAATAGTTTCTTTGACTTATAATATTCCCATTTCAAATAATTAATTGCATTTCATAGATTCGACATTGAATTTTATGGCTCAAACATTAGCTATGCTCTAAAATAAAATAAATAACTTATAATAATATATATGAAGTATATATTGCTTATGATAATATATATAAAATAAATAGCTCAAATTCGATAATATTAAAATTATTTTCAAACATGGTAGAACAATTTTTAATAACGTCATTAGGAAATTAAAATATTGGCCACCGCTCATGAATTGCAATCAAAGGAGAAGCAAAATGGTAAATTGAGTATTTGTTTGCAGCCAAAATCGTGCAGATCGTGTTCGGCCACTACGGAGTCGTCACGTGTCTGTCCCGAAGCGAGTGCAACATCACTTCCGACTGTTACATAGCATCTGGCAGCGCCGACTGCACCGTTCTCTTGTGGCACTGGAACGCCAGGACGCAGACGATCGTCGGCGAAGGCGAAGCACCGGCACCCAGAGCAACCCTAACCGGACACGAGCAGCCTGTCACGGCTGTCGTTATATCTGCCGAGTTGGGCTTGGTTGTCTCCGGCTCTTACTGTATGTAGCAACTATAGTACACATTTTCGCAGACGTTTGACATTTGATCTCGTGTTGGAGATACTATTATATTCGCATTTTCGAATATTTTATTAGGTTGGAAACTATGAAACGGGCGTCGCAGTTGAACAAAAACTATATAGAAACGCCCGTTTCATAGTTTCCAAACTGATAATTTCTTACGATTTTTAAGACTCTTTAAGACTCTTTCACCGAAGTTAAAAAGACTGTCATAGGCGAGTCTTCTGTACAAAATTGGTTCGCAAAGTTTGAAAAGATAACTTTGACTTTAATAACACGCCCTGCACCGGACACTCTTCGAAATAATATCCTCGGTCTGAAGCGAAAAATAGCAGATGTCAAAAATGCTGATTTTTCCTCCTAAATACTCCACTTCTAAATAAAAAAAAATCATGAAAAATTAAATTATTTAAAAAAGCGAATATAACAGTTTTGTAGAGCTGAAAGAGAGCTTTCGAACAGCTAACTCTGCCAATTAATGCTCAAATAATTATAACAGAAAAATAGAAACTACGAATTTATTCACCGACCTAATATAATCTACCTAGAATTTATAACCTAAATTCTTGATTACAGGTGGACCAGTTCTCGTGCACACGACTTTCGGCGATCGTCTAAGATCTCTGGAGGCTCCAAATGGTTTCTCATCGCCAGAGAACATCGCGATGTCGAGGGAAGGTGTGATCGTGGTGAACTACGAGCGCGGCCACATCGCTGCGTTCACCATAAATGAAAAATGCCTGCGTCACGAGTCTCACAACGATAATCTTCAGGTAACTTGGAAATAATAATTTTAAGGTTTGACATAATGATATTAACTCAGATCTGTGATATTAGATCAGATCAATGATATTAATTCAGATCGACGTCATTCGATGGTGAATGTGTACATGGTGGTTTATGTTTCCAGTGTCTTCTGCTCAGCAGAGACGGCGAGTACTTAATGACAGGTGGAGACAAGCGGATCGTGGAAGTGTGGAGGACTTTCAATCTTGCTCTTTTGTACGCATTCCCGGCTTGCGAGAGCAGCGTGCGTTCTCTAGCGCTCTCCCATGACCAAAAGTGAGTTGAAATGTACTGAGGGATGATACTTATTTAACCCTAGAATGACCCCTTTCCATTTTTTGGTATAAGTTACATCGTAGGGTCGCGAGCGACTCGCAATAAAATCTTCATAATCAAAATATTATGTATTATTTTAGAAATATTATTTATTACTTTCAAACTATAGAATATAAAGTTCGACATGAGTTAGAGGTACAAGGAAACCCTCTATTTATTTATTAATTTATTTACAAGCTTCCAGACAATTTAAAAGTATAGTGGAGTCACTTGCAACCCTAAGGGGTAGTATTAGGGTTAAAAGGTTAAATCATTTCAAAGACACAGAGATTATTAAGTCTCGCAGCCCGTCCGTGCACCGACTCCACCTCGAAAGCCTCTGTTCCAGGTTCCTCCTAGCCGGTCTGGCGAACGGGTCGATCGTGATCTTCCACATCGACTTCAACCGATGGCACCACGAGTTCCAGCAACGTTACTGAGATTGCTTCGCGTACGTCTAGCAGAATCGTGCTCGCCGGAGCGCAGCCCATCCGTTATCCGACCTTCTAGAGCAACAACAGCAGCGGATCATCCCGAAGCCGTGGATGCGTCGCAACGGCGACCGTCTGCGAGCGATCTGAGGAGAGCCGACGACCACAATTTCAAGTCCATCGCCGCGTCCACGAACGACCATAAATACGATTCTCGGAGAAGCAACACGAAATATCGCATCGCGCAATCACACGCCAGTAACGAAAGAATAGGAGGAAGAAGACATAAAAAAGGAGAAGAGAAAGAGGATACGCAGAAGGAGAATATGAAGAGGATACGCAGAAAAAGAAGAGAAAGAGGACACGCAGAATAAGAAGAGAAAGAACGATCGAAACAAACAAGGTTCAACAAGATTGAACCACGTGAACAAAGGTTCGTCGGTATCGCGGCCGAACCGGTAACCCCGGTTCGAGGTGTTCACTACAGATAGGAGCAACGAGCAACGACGCTTTCGTAACCGTTTATTACAATCAAGTAGTAGAGAGAGGGCGCAGAACGTAGCCGCGGAGCCAGCAGGTAAAACAAACAATATTCAGCGTTTAGCAATAAAAGCTCGCTTTCGCGACTCATTCACAATTCAAGCAGTGCTTCCGTGAAGCGGCGCGAACCGACGGCGACGCGCAAGCGAACAGTAGAAATCGATCTCTCGAACCGGAGCCGACCGGTCCCCCAAGTCGACGATAGACGGTCTCGATTGGTCGTTCGATCTCGATCGAGGCGACACGGCCGCGAGCCGTCGTCGCTCCGACCCGGTTCGAGGGGACTCGGAGAGAAAGCCGGACGCGTCTCTCAACGCTAGTCAATTACGAAGACTCGGATCAATCTCTACGCTTGCGACATGTTCGAAGGCCGGTTCTCTTAGTCTACTCCGCGCGATCGGAGTGGTAGGCGCGCTGAATCTATAAACGACGGATAAGACGTCCACGGGCGAGATGTCCCGGCGAGATCTCCTAGCCGCCGCGCGTTCGTCATCGTCGAAAAGTCATCGCCTGGGAGCCGCGCGGGTACGGCCCTCGACACCTCTAGCGCTGTAGCAAACGTCCCGTTGTAAATACAAGAGGAAAAAGGATTAAGGGGGAACGAGACAAAATGAAAAAAAAGAAAAACGATAATCTCTGCGACGTATAAATATACATATATAAATATATTATATATACACACGCATAATTCCGATAATAGGGTGGCCGAGCGAATGAGCGAAAGTTTGGGGGAGGGAGGAACGTGTAACCAATTTACGAGGATGAAATTGTTTCCAATTGTATTGCCGCGCCGATGTCGTAATTGCCGCTCGTGATAAACAAAAAAAAAACACTTTTTGGCTAAGCACTTAGTGAATTCTGTTTTACGATACGTGGACACCTCCAGGACAACGGAAACCGTCGCCGCGCGTCCACGCGCCCGCACAGGCGGTGTCCCTTTGCGCGCGCGTGCACACCGGCGAGGTGGGGCCGCGTGTAAACAGGCCCGCGCAAACAAGCACTGTTTTTTCGCCAACAGGAGAAAACCGTTCATAGGGGGCGTCCAAAAACGCTTTTCCGCAGAGCCCCGATCTCTCGAGAAACACAGATCCCAAGAATCACCGGTATAAAAAATAACCACCGCCAAAAGAAAAAAAAAATACCACTACCACCGGAACCATCCTTGCAAACACTTTTCCTATATATTCCCCGACGTTTCACGTCCTTCGAAAGAGATCCTAATTTTTATCAAAGCCGTCCAGCTTAACTTTTCGCGAGGATATTACTTGGTATTTTCGCACGCGAGGTATAATTAATCAGCAAAGACAAACGTTATATAGGCTTAAAAAAAAGAGAAACAAACAAACGAGAATATCACATCCCGAGTTCTCGCGTTCCCAGCGATCCGGGGGATCGTAGTGGGGTTCGACGTTGTTCGTGTGTGTGTGTGTGAGACCGGGTCGCCCGCCCGTGTTTCACCGTCAGCGGGGAAACACGTTCGGACTGGTCCCGGGGCGTTTCTTTCGAGAGAAGCTTTGATGAGAGAACATCGCAGCGGAGATTCACGAGTAGCGAGCGAACGCGGTGTCTCGGGCTCTCGTGGTCTAAATCGCGCGATCGGGCGTGGTCGAGATCTTTGGAAGATGGTGTACTTAAAAGCGATCTGCAGATATTATAGATACGCCATATATCTTTTATATTTTGTTCTTGGCACTGTTTCTTATTGGACATGAATTATTTGGCTAATTATGTTCTAAGGAAAGTACTTAAAGTATCAATGTTATAGAGATACGCTATCTATTTATATATTGTTTTTGGTACTGTTTATTATTGGACATGAATTATTTTACTAACTATTTTCTAAGAAAAGTACTTAAAGTATCAATGCTATTAAATTTCTTTGACCAATTGATATACGCGATATTACTCTGGCTCAGTACTTAATTTATGTTCTATCGCACATGCACGATATCTTATGAAAATCATTCCTGTGATATTTTATGTATTCTTAAATGTATGACCTATTTTATCTATTTTGTAGAAGGTTTTTATTAGGTTGACATTCGAG
Organism: Augochlora pura; assembly: GCF_028453695.1. Taxonomy (NCBI): domain Eukaryota; kingdom Metazoa; phylum Arthropoda; class Insecta; order Hymenoptera; family Halictidae; genus Augochlora; species Augochlora pura. The sequence continues at coordinate 8,447,718 of NC_135773.1, read as the reverse complement.
TATTAGGTTGAGATTCGAGAAGCATTCTTATTAATCTGTTACTTAACAATTATCCTCTAGTCGGAAGAATTTTATAAGAAATAGTCACAAAAGAGATCATTGTCACTTCTTTGTGAAATTTTGAATGACACATTTTGAATTTATTTCTTCTTTTCCACTGAATTCCACTGAATTCAGATAAGTTCCAATAAATCCGGATAAATTCGAAGAAATTCGGATAAATTCAGATAAATTCCAATAAATTCGGATAAATTCCAATAAATTCAGATAAATTCCAAAAAATTCAGATAACTCCCAATAAATTCATATAAATTCCAATAAATTCCAGTAAAGTCCAATAAATTCCAGTTACGTGAAAACCGTAAAGAAACCCGCCCTTAACGTCTCGATCAGGTTCGATCGCCGATGCGCTGCGGAAAGTGGAGCAAAAGTCGAAAAAGGTACGAGGAGAGGGATAGAGATAAGTTCGTTTGCGTACGATCCAAGCGACTCTCGTCTACTATAGATTATATCGCATACGCCGTAGAACGAATGCTAGTCACTCTTCACGTGTGAGAGAAGACGGAGAACGGCGGCGTTCGCGAGCCAAATGATTCGCTGTCGAATGTTCACTTACCAAATAGAGGCGGTAGCGAATAGTTCTTCTGTCCGATACGCGAGAGCCGATTGTTTTCACGCATACACGTACACGCGAGCGTATAAAAAACGTACACACAACGTATATACACGTAAAAACACAAGCTGTACACACGTGACACAGAAGCGTATACACATGTAAAAACACAAGCGTATACACACGTAAAAACAGAAGCGTATACACACGTGACACACAAGTGTATACAAAAGTACATACACGCTTATACACACGTACATAAACAGAGAAGAAACAGGCACGCGCTTAGTCGTCGCAAATCTCGATGTGTTTCCTTTCGTGTCGGTGACGTTTCACGCAAGTCGATGGTGGTCTTCGAACGACGAAGAAGACGAGGGAGCGGAATTGGTTGGATGAAAGAGGGAGGCGAGGGCGTGAAAATGGGACAGCGTGAGAGGTGCGCATAAATGATGATAGACGAGTGTTTACGGTCCCGACGGTGGCCACCGCGACGCCCGTCCCTAGCGACTCGTGCGGGTCTATGCTCCGTGTACAGTCGCGTTTCCGGATATTCGATTGTCCCTGACCATATTATCTTTACCGAACTATACTATTGCGTTTCGACATAGTCACCTCTTAACTGTCTTAATCGAACTACTTTTAACAAGGCGGTCTGGAAGCCTGTCAGTAATGTACGTTGCTACTTTAGCGGGTTACCATCGGGGATTTCTTATTATCGAAATACAGAAAGTATTTATAAAATAAATATTTATAATAATATAAAATAAATATTTATACAATATATAATAAATATTTATCAATACTTTATAAATGCACAAAGTATTTATAAAATAAATATTTCTGCAATATATAATAAATATTTATCAATAAATGCTCTCTGTATTTCGATAATAGAATATTTTATTCGCACAGAGTATTTCATCATCTCGCCTCAGTTACGTTTCCGCTTTGTTCTTCGCGATTAACGGTGGGGTTACGGTCAGCGCTGTAAAATCAAAACAGGGGGACGATTGTAGAGCCTATAGAATTCGGCGGAGTTCGAGCCGCGGGATCGAAGTGGCGGCAGGGTATCCAAGGACAGGGTCGCGTACGTCTCAGGATGTATCTAGTCAGGACTCGACGGGTCGCGGACGGTCGGCGGACGGCCTCGCTGTCGGGGTTCCCACTTTCTTAGATGTCGCTACACTTAAAACCATATACAGTACTGGAAAACTACGTGGTAGATATAACGGATTAAGTCGCATGGTGCCGTGGTTCTAGCGATCGGTCACACACGTTCTTCAGCTTGCGGCGGTATCACGAATATGTAAACATTGTAATTGTTAAAAACACTAGGTATCGCTGGAATCTTATTGTGTAAACCCGTCTCGCCTCCGGTCGGTCCGGCGGATCGATCGTTCGTTATCGTACAATTTATACACGCGTGGGACGGTGTCGCGTGTGCCGAGGAAAATGGAAAAGAGAGAGAGAAAGAGGGGGTAAGAGAGGAGAAGCGCGGAGAAAGAGAGAGAGAGAGAGAGAGAGAGAGAGAGACAAGGCACACGCGACGGTGTATTAATCGCTAACTCGTTGTGGGCGTGCTTATGCATGATTGTTCTGTATTGTTCCGTTCCGCGGAGTGATGGGTTGGGGGAGCTTGCGAAGTAGCGCTAATCGCGGGAGGATGAGAGTGAGAAAGGGGTGAATGAGCAAATGAATCGTGCCTGGTGCTTCGGAGAACGTTCATTTTACCGCGGGGACGTCGCTCGTCGCTATTGTTTACTTATTCTACTTAATGTACAGTCGCGTAGTATCGACACCTTATTTTCGCTACGATGGAAAGGGGAGAGAAACTGATAGAAAGAGAGGGGGCGAGAGAAAGAGAGAAAGAGAGAGTGATAACGGAATGAGAAAACCGGTCGAAAACATTTTTCTTTCGCACGAGATTCCATTCGCGTTTCTCGTCCGCAAACAACATCGCCGAACGAGACAGCTTTTGAATATTCCCGCGATCTCGAGCACCAATGAGAGGCGCGCGTGGGAGGCTCGTGCGACGCCGGGAGATTCGAACGCCGGAAACGCTATGGAAACGATAGAATCGCTCGTGCGAGAACGTAGCTGCGCTGAAAAGTAGGAGAAAAGACGGCAGAACGTAGAAGCGAAGCAAAAAAGATTTTAAAAAAGAGAGCGAGCGAGAGAGAGAGAGAATGGAGTTTTTATATTTGTTTATAGGTGTGTGAGAACGCTGCACTTTTCGAGCAAGTTGTTAGTGAATTCCCTCCATATTGCTATTATACATAAAGGATGTTGTGAGAAGGAAAGGCGACGACGACGACGACGAAGAAAAAGAAGAAGAAGAAAAAGAGAGAAGAAGAAGAAGAAAAGTGGATATCTCGTCCGCGAAACTCGAAACCTCTCCGTAAGACACACACAGTAATAAGAGTTTAAACGCTAAACTATTTTAAATAACGCTAAGTACAACGCTACAAGACAAAGGTTTTCTCGCCTATAATGAATTAATTGAAATATGCGCAACTATACTTTATTCTCATTAATTAATATCGATATTGATTATTACCTATGATTATTATTCGAATCATTAGTGTTCTCATCACACACGTGTTTGTGGTTACAAGTCGACGTACTTAAATAATATTAAGAAAAGAAATGAAAAAAAGAAGGGAGGGAAGGAAGGGAGGGAAGAAAGGGTTGAGGTGAACGCGAACGGAGCCGCGACGTGGACGCCGTTATTTGTATATTCGATAAACGATTCTCGGGTCTTGTCCTATGGTTTCCGTGTCGAGCCGAACGTTTCCGTTCGTTCGACGTTGTTCGTTTACCAAGTTCGTCCGTCGACTTGATCGAAGTAGGGATCGCAAAAGGGAACTGAGAAACGAAGCGCGTAGAACCGGGGGACGATCGGCTCGCCCGGGACACGGACACCTGCCCGCGGAAGCGTACTTTATGTAGATTTAATCGGACGTCTCGATGGCGCGATCGCGAACGAAGGGGTTATGGGGGAGAGGAGCGCGCATCAATGCCGGAATAACACTTACTCGGACGCTTAGTCGTTTAGATTCGTAAACTCGTTCAGTATTTAAACGGGCGGCACGGGGAGAAGGGGGTCCCATTTCTCCGGAGATCCTTCTCCCCGGTCGCCGTGCAATTTTTCCAATCGATCGATTAATGAAAAAAAAAGTCAATATAACACGCGAAAATAAAACCGTAGTGAACGCAAAGAGATTAAACAAGCAGGATAAGAAACGAAGAGAAAAAAGCCGTACACTTACACACGCATACGTATACACATACAAATACACACACACTCTCTCTCATTCAAGTAAAAAAGGGAAAACAAGTAGGGAAAGAAAATGGGGAGAAAAAAAGGAATAATTAAAAATTAAGTCGTAGTGCTGCGTAAAGGGGAAGAAGAGAATGATAATGAGTAACGAGATCATCGAGTTCATCTGCGTCAAAAGTAGCGTTTTATAATCGTGAAGCCCGTTTCTTAAATGATATAAGCGATAAACAATTAAAACACTTATTGTACAGCATTCGCGATGCTACAGAAAAAAAAAGACAAGACAGCAGCGGACAGGTTATTATACAGAGAGGACATATGCACACACAGGGGGGGGGGGGGGGGGAAGACACACGTAAATATATATATAGATAGAAGCGCGAGCGCCATCCGCTCTGGATCAAGCTTGAAAGCCAATGTCCAGTGTTTTTTCGCGAACGATTAACCGGACATCACAGCGCAGTTCCATTTATTCAAGACTGAACATCGTTCCGCCGGCATTCCACGATTCCGATTCGCCGAATCCGCGTCTAATCGCGTGCTCCGAGTCGCGTCGATCGCGTGGTGTACCCGCGTCGAACCGAGCGCGCTCGCGGCGTTCTCACGGTTCTCTCTCGATTCGAATAGTCGGAGATAAAAAATTCGGTGATAGCACGCGTTAAAGGGCGTGATTTCTCTGCGACGATATAGACGAGCCCGCGCGCGATTCGTATCAACACATGGCCTAATTCTTGTTCACGGTTCAAAGGCAGAAACGCGTATAGAGAACGGATCGCAACGTGAAAGGGACGCGAACGGAAAATGAGGGATCGATGTTCGATCGACGAACAAATGACTGCAAAATCAATGGATATATATATACATATATCCCTTTCTTGAGGTAACCTCGATGCTTGTGTCCAATTTATTATGATTTTTGTTCCGATTGACGAAAACGAATTTGATACACGCGACGAACGGTGGAGGCAGCCAAAACGAAAAAAAACGAAAAAAAAAAATGAAAATTCGTACAACACCCGACCGTCGATCGCATCATCACAGTCACATCGTCGACGACACGGACGACGCAGGTTTATTCCCGGCAAAAAAAATTTTAATGAGAGTACTATTTAAGTAGAGGTACTTAAGTCGTTGCTACATACCAATATAAGCTCTATTGCTTATTTTATACTTAGTATTATCGTAACGTTTCGATTAGAGGTAACATAATGGGAAAGTTGTATCTTAGATTAAGGTAGGACTAATCTGTAAAGATAAGTAGTCAAATAAATGAAAAGTACATTTGATGTTGCAGACGGCTACAATTTTTTATTTGGAACGACTGGCCATGCCTTCTCCCGCCTATCCTTAAAAACCATAACTGTTCTACTGTTAAATTAAAATTAAAACTTTTAATATCATAATCTACTATGTCTTTAAAATTGCTCTAATTTCGTCGAAAATACCTATGTCCTTATGCTCCATAATTTGCTATATTATAATTTATATTTTTATAGTAAATTATACTATATCAATAAATGTCCACATAATCCCTGACATACTTACCTCTCATTTATTTAGTCCTTTTTGGGTTAAATGACGTTAATTATTCCGCAATAAATTACTTTAGTAATTCAGTCTTCTATTTCAGTTCGATGAAATCATCTATCGCGTTCCTTTCATTTCAGTAAAATCGCGTTAACGTTACTTTTACAAGGTTGAAAAGTAAAAGGTATCCGTTCGCGCTTTCTTCATATCATTAATGTAACGTGCGACCAATTTCCTCGCATTCGTTCAGCGAAACTAGGGTTCTGATCCGTGCTAAAATATTGAACTAGGTTCTGTTCTATGTTAACCACTTCGGTACGGCGCGCATCGGCCACAAAATTGTGCCCACAGCCGGCACTCACCATTCGCATGCTACTTCGTGCATCGACAGTGAATCCGTTTTGCTCTTTTACAGATCTTTGACGAGAAAAGCTTATTTATGTGTATTTCTGGACGTAAACACTGCAATTGTAGAGATAAGGCAAAAGTTCTTGGCAGTCGACTATAGTCGACTATAGTCGATGCTCGGCCGTGTGCGTTCATATCACGGCCGTCGACTATAGTCGACACTCGGCTGTGCGTGTTCATCTGTGGCCGTCGACTATAGTCGACGCTCGTACCGAAGTGGTTAAGTGACTTTTGATTTATATGTACTCAGTAATGCATTTATAATAGAAATAAAAATACGGAATATGAGACAACAAAAATTTGATAATATTTCATTATTTTATTTATTAAAATTAGTTCGAGGTGAAAGAAATTTCTATTTAATTTTCAAGACTAAACCTAACCTAAAATTAACTAACCTAAATCTAATGTCACTACCAATGAAAATACTGAATTTATTTAAACGTATCGCCATTATTATTATAATACAATATATTGAATATATTGAGTCAATAATTTCTCAAAAAGCCATTACCAAAATTTCAACAATTTGAAATCAAAAACTGCGAATAAAGTAAAATATCGAAAATAAAAATTATCCTTTAACCAGTTATTGTAGTTTCAGTATTGATTACCATCTCTACAGCACTCAAATGAAAGGCGAATAAAAATTAGCCCGATCGTTCTGCAATGATTGAAACGGTTTCTCCATTTCCAAGGAATCATGGGTAGGATCACAAATAAGAAATCACCGTGGACATGGTACCGATTTATTTATGTCATTCACAATCACGAAGAGGCTACTGCGTGCCCGGCTATACAGTACAGATACACATACTCGTTAGAAAATGCATACTATCACCGGCACCGGCTGATTAATCCGTTTGATCCGCCTGCGGCTTGGTTAAATACGATTACGAATATCACTTTCATGATCAGAGTAGATTTTGAAACAAGACCCGGTGTGTCTGCCGGCTGTGTTAGAGTGTGTTGTCCTTCTATTCCGCTGGGAACGTGTTCATCGCTACATGCACCGCTCCCGAGCGGTTCATCATCATCATCGTCGCGTACAGGGTGTTGCAGAACAAGCGGTCCGATTCAACAGTAAGTCGTTCGACGTGCAAAAATAAGTTGACACGGAAAGAATTGTTTCGCTGGCATTCGATTCGCAGCGAACGCGGAGAAAACAATGCCATTAACCATTTTCAGTTGGAGCCATTTTAACTGGAAATCCAAGATATTTGTAGCGTTGCCGTTTTATATAAATTGAAGCATTTTATATATTATGGCATTTTGTGACTCGTGCAACAGTTCCTAACAATTTTCTAAATATAAATAAATATGATAAAAATTATTTTAAAACGTGACTTAGGCAACGTTATATTTTATACATGAAATATAAATTAATATAATATTGTACGAATCTTTAGAAATTTTATTTCATATATTTTATATTTACCGGCGCTTATTCCATTAAATTCCTGTGCTTCAAATGAGACTTTCATCAATTAAATAAATAAAATATTGAATAAGAAAAACGTCACCCTTATTTAGGTGACGGGGCCCCACAGAAGCACACGTGTCACTCAAATATGGCTGACGCGGCAACGAACATGTTAATATCAGTTATAACAACAAAACGAAAGGGTTGCACGAAACAATTCGACTTTTCACCTGCTAAAATCACCGTCCGCTTGTTTCGTCTTACGACACCCTATATACCGTCGTCAACTCCACGCACAGTTCTGATATGTGTGTGTGTGTGTGTGAGAGTGTGTGTGCACGTACACAGACATTATTGTTCGTCGTTGATCGTACGCGACGATCTTTGGGCGGCGATGATCGCCGCGGTCGGATCGTCGCTCGCGATGATCGAAACGATACGAAAGTTGAACGCCGTCCGCTGACGTACAAAAAACACAACGCGTTGAACATCGACGCTACGCACATTAAGGGTTACATGGGAACGGATATACAAAACCTGGACAGGTCCAATGAAACACGGCATATCGATAAGTGTGTGTGTGTGTGTGTGTGTGTGTGTGTGTGTGTGTGTGTGGGTGTGCGGGACAGAGGTTTTCGCGACGTTTTCCTAGGTACATCGAGTGTTGTCTTTTCCTCTATAATTATGTCGATCGACTATACTATATATCGATCGACACACGGCTCTCTGTATCGAAAATCGTCGGAATTCGTCGGCGACCGATTCGATCGTTCGCGCGATCTAGCATCGCTATCCTATATATACTCAAGGCAACTGCTGCGAGTAGAAAAACGCAGCTATAGTCGGGTCGAAGAGCTTTTTATGTAAATTATGGTGGAAGCCAGAGCTATTTGTTTCGAGAAATCAGCGATTATAGTTACATAACCCTTTGTACTATAATAAGGAGTCAAACTCGTGATATAGGTTCCATGTAAGTTCTATTAACCCTTTGCACTCCGAGCTATTTTAATTCGATATCTAACCCTTTCCGGTCGGAGCCATTTATAAATCAAATCCAAAATATTTTCTCAAACTCATAGCGTTCCCATTTTACATAACCTGTAGAATTGAAACCTTGTGGAATTGAATTTTTGCGGCTCGTGCAACAGTTAATAGACTCGTAACAATTTTTTGAATGTGAATAATCTTGGTAAATATTATTTTGAAACGTGGCATGATACTTTCTGCGGCGCCTTAAAGTCGCCACTCTTAATTATTAATTAATAATTTTTCACGGCGCTCGAGTGCTAAGGGTTATATATAAATATTATTAATTTCTTCTAAATTTAAATCAAATTGAATTCTTTTGTTAGCAAACTCTAGAAACGGAAGTAAATAAAAGCAATACAAAAGGTAAAAATTAGCTGGTCCTATTAAAGACAGTATTAAGAACAAATAAGTGCTAATCAATTTTACAGCGTGAAAGGATTCATAGTACAAAGGGTTAAATTTGCGTCAGCAGACGTCATAAAGCGATCAATGCTTAACTTTCGCAGCCGAAGTCGTCTTCGATAGAAAACAGATCTTTTACTAATCAATTGAACTTAGACCTCGCTGCCAATAAAGTCTCGAAAACCATCATCTTCCATAAATATTCGCCTCTGATTTTTGAGTTACCAGACACTTAGCTTCCCCGACCCGACACAGAGCTCGCTGAAACGACTACTACAATAGTGAAACGATGCACCGGTTCGTCGCGCGGAAGTTACTGGAGTAAGCTCAGTCTGTAGTAGAATGTTTCGCTTGTACGAAAAATACTGTTATATATTCTCTCTTTTTTTTTTGTTTTGTCTTGTTCCTCTGACGCGGTCCCATGGGCATCGCTGGAGCAATAGATGAGAAGCGTCTTTCAACCCTTTCGCTCCGACGTTGCACGCCTCGAACAGTTGACCATCGCGAAATAAAACATCATCGACAAGACGATACTATGTATTTGTTTACAACAATTGTAAAATTTAGGGAACTCAGTGCACTCGGAGTACTTCAGTGTACTTCAGTGTACTTCAGTGTACTTCAGTGTACTTCAGTGTCAACTACTCGGTAACGCGCTCCGTTCACAGCTATCACATTTCGTCAGATGCGCTCCGCAGCGAAAGGGTTAATCACGGAATTACAACCATTGAGGAGCGGCGGGCAGCCATGACCAAATTGACTGTTGCTGTTTCGTATACGAGGATACAAATATATGTATATATATATGATATATATATATGTGTGTGTATGTATGTAGGTATTTATATATGTATATATATATATGATATATGTATGTGTGTATGTATGTAGGTATTTATATATGTATATATATATATATATATATATATACATATATAAATAAACAAGTATATGCTTGTATGTTTATATATATATGCATGTATGTATATACGCGTATATGTATATATGCGTATAGGTATGCCTACAATATGTACGGTATATACTTTTGAATCATCGACTACTGGAAGCGTACGATCGTCTGCGGCTACGTTTTGTCTACGCTAAACGCTAAAACGCTACTTGTACCTTGGCACATTTTGTCTTCGTTTCGCTACGTTCTCGAGTTATCGTCACCGTGTACTCGGGTGGATCAGACAGCTCGGTGTCATCTCTAATCTAACTATTGATACAGATTGGGTATACTTTCAACCAGGCGGCGAACTGTGTCCGTTCGTCTCGCGAACGTGCAATCAATTCAGTCATCGCCATACGTGTCGAGCGAGAAACTACGACTCGGTTTAATAGTATCGAATGAAATGTTTCGCTTGTTTGGTATTTTTTGGTTCGAGTATTTAGGTATCGTGAACGCTTGTTTGTAAGAGCATTCGGCCATATCTTCATCCACTGTCCAGAGACGCCCACGCGCGATGGATACAATCGGTATCTCGCGGTAAACTAATTCAGGTCTCCGATCGCGTGTTAATAGAATGACGTCGACTAATTGCAAGGTAAATGACTCTATTCATGGCTATGTTTCTCAATTTATCATTCTTTGCGTTATCATAATTTTTATGACACAACTTTTTGTAGTAATCGATGAGGAATCTCGGAATTTTCAGATTTTATTCTTTTTGGAATGTTAGAAAATTTATTGATAAGAAATATCGACCTATTCACGGCTCCTCTGTCGATCATTCTTCGATTTATTATAATACTTGTAACAATCTTTTTTATAATAACCGATTAACAATCTTGTAATTTTCAGATTTTGTTCTTTTAAGAAGTCGTCGCTATGCGTCGATTAATAAGAAATATCCAATTGCCAATTAACTTAAACAAAGGCGGTCTCGAGTAGAATTAAAATTCTTTTATACACTGAGCCGATTTTAAATAATAAATATATATATAAGAGAACTCGCTTGTTACTCGAAATATTATTGAACTAATTCCACAGTCGCTGATAAAGTCATTTATCTCAAACGGTGGCTGACAGAGTCATTTACCTCGAACAGTCGATCGAAAAGGTACAATTATGCAGTTTTAGTTTTATTCATCCTTACTTCTATTACACATCCATCATCCTCGTCCCTTAAACGTACTTATTCCACCGGTGGGTGAATGATATATATCATACATGCTTCGTTTCATCGATCGCGCTGATTCTCTTCTTCATTTTAGCGTTCACCGCAGTCTACGAAACTTAGGAACCTTCTCTCCAAAACTAATAATATATTTCCGTTAGTTTCTCCGGCGCGTCCTTTTTTTTCTTTTGTCGAACGCCATTATAAATTGAGAAAAGACTCGCAAAAGGGTCCCACTCATGGGCAGCGCTAGTGTACACGATCAGGTGTCATGCGTGTTCTCTGAAAACTATGGTTCGCGCCCGCGAGGACCCGGCTCCACAAATTCGTACCAATTGAGGAGAACGCTATTATTATAATTCATTAAAAATAAAGATTTATATCACTTAGTTTCGATTTGTAATTAAGTCGTCGTATTCTCAAGATTTTAATTCTGTATGTGGCGAGGTTATGTCAAAGTAAATTAAAATTCTCTGCATCGATTTTGAATTCTATATGTGACAATGTTATGTCAATTTTGTATATAACAAACAGATTCTACAGAACAAGAGTTAAACAAAGGCGTATCCCATCCTCCAGCAATTACAATACATTAAAAATTCAAAGTGCAAAAAATCGACAATTTAACGACAGAATTTAATGATCGAAGTATAAAAAGCAAGAAGACCACGAAAAATATTTTAATATAAAAGCAAATATATCTCTAACTATGAATCTTGAAAACTAAGTCAGAAAAATGTAAAATTCCTCAGATAATTTAAACAATACGACGATCCGAATCCGTGGAGCGCAGGGCCCGCGCGCGCGCGCATTATCACAAACGGTGCCCTCCGACGAGCTCTCGTGATGAAACACGTTATCACTGTTTTCTTTTTGTAACGCGTTATCGGCGGTGAACAAGAACATTTTGCGCGAGCGTGGCCGTGGAGCGTGAATTAGTAAACGCCTGTCCTTTGTCGTCTCGCCTTTCGTCTGCAGAATTTCACGTCGATGCAGCGCCACCGGTTTTTTTTTAGGAATATTGCTATTACGAGTCTAGAGAATGATTCGTCCGGTTACGCGCGCTTAATGGGGGAAGAGGAGGAGGGGAAGGGGGGGGGGGTGGAAGGGAAGGGTTTATTGTCGTCAGAACGTTCTCTTCGCGGTGCTTTTAGTCGCGGACTTTGTATAGATCGGAGCTGTTTTACCGGAAGGAAGCGCGAAAGTATAGATCCGGCCGCGAGATTCTTCGGTAGAGAGGGGGCGGGGAGTGGGGGGGAGGGGCAGGGGGACCGCCGTTCGAAGCAATTATCATTTACAGGTACATTAACGGTAATACGATATACGCTACAGCAAGTGRTAGGCAACTACGTTTATGTTTCAGGTATAGTCGAGCCTCGGTGCTTTCCTTTACTGTGCTCCCGATAGTCTCGATTCCAAAAAATTTGTACAGCTCTTAAGAAAGCAACGCCTTCCGCAGCGTGTTCGACAAACCGAGTGAAAGTATTTTAACCCTTTGCACTGTATTAAAGAGTCGGACTCGTGGTACAGATTCCATGCAAGCTGTACTAAATATCAATATTATTAATTTCTTCTAGGTCGAAGATAAAAATGAATTCTTCTGTTATCAAAGTACAGAAAAACGAAGGTAAATAAAGACAATATAGTTTTCCTATATGTCCTATAATGTGTGTTCCTATGAAAAGGAATTGTCTGATACTATTATTAAAAATATTAAGGATAAATAAGTGATAATAGTCGCAGCATGAAAGAAGCAATAGCGCAAAGGGTTAATCGATGGTTCGATCTTCGAGAATGATTTGCCTTTTGTTGCGACGATTGTTTTCGGAAAGAAACGATAAATTCTCTGTTCCGAACGGACATCGATGGACCCGTTCGGATCAGTGTCGACACCTGCCATTGTGCTTCGTCCAATCGGGAAGCAAAGTTTCGCGTAATAGCTTCCCCGCAATTTGCAGACAATTCGCCGACCAACAGCTGTCGAAGTGCAAACGGTTTCCTGCTGCTACATGGGTCGCGTAAAAATCGATTCACTCGCTATCGTCTATCTATTGGATTCGCAATATGTCTTTCTCTCTCTCTCTCTCTCTCTCTCTCTCTAGCATTCTCATTCTCACTCTCTCGCTCTCGTTCGATCGCACTGATAAAATATGAGTATAGTCGGCAGACGATTCATCTTTTCGCGCGTGAATGCAGGGCCAGCCTGGATTCATCTTCAAAAAATAAAACTATTCTATCTTTATTTCTCTCTCTCTTTCTCTTGCTTTCTCTTTCTTTGTTTCTTTTTTCCTTTCTTACCTTTTTCCTTTCTTTCTTTATTTCATTCCTTCTTTATTTATTTCTTTACTTCATTCTTGCTTTATTTCTTTCATATTTTCCTTCCCTTCTCCTCGATTTATTTATTTATTCCTCTCGTTCTTTCTCTCTCTCTCTCTCTCTCTCGCTCGCTCTCATTCTCTCTAATTTCATTACTATTTGTCATGGTTACCATCGTCCACTGAAACGTCTCACCATCGTCGTGATATAGTTTTGAGCAACCTCGGCCACCATCGTCTCCCGTTTCTCCCTTATACTAACCGCTTTACAAACATTCTACTACAATCTACTAGTCGTTTACTATTCCACGCTCGCCACATGATTATATTCCAAAGCACAGAGTGTTTATTTTTTTCGCTTTTTCTTTTTTTTATTATTTCTTATAGGGTTGTTGTTGTTGTTGATGTTGTTGTTGTTGTTTTATGGATTTTCTTTTTTTTTTCTTGCTTGTTTCTCCGGAGCCCCTTGTTTTTAGATAGAAATTGTACTTAAATCAGTCAAGCGGTGTGCATTAAATGACGACAGAAGGAAACAACGCCCAAGCCGACGTCCGACAATAATTGCGATTTTCCGCAAACCTTACTCTGGACGCGCTGTCTTCATCTGAAAAAAGCCATGGTTGTTCAGCGATCGTTTATGTTATAGGAATTGAGGGTTATATTGAGGTTAAGTTAAGGTTATAGCAATATTGTGTTGAAGTTGTGTTAAGATTTGATGTCAAAGTTGTGTCAAGATTTGATGTGAAAGTTATGTCAAGATTATGTTAGGTTATGTCAAGATCTTATGTCAAAGTTATGTCAAGATTATGTCAAGATTATGTCAAAGTTACGTCAAGATTATATCAAATTTATCTATAACTAAAACATGGAAGAAATTTGATGACTCGGCTGAGTTATAACAAATTCTGAGGCACTTTATGGAAAATATAAATTTTTCAAAATAATTGTAAAGACCAGATTGCAATAATGCTTTATTTAACAATTGCGACAAGTTGGAAATTGTATAATGATATTAGTTAACTTTTGTTATTGATATTAGTTAACTTCTCCAATATTCAATGAGATTATTCAACTAACTCAACGAATCTCAGATTGCAACAACGTTAGGCGAGCGAGTAGGCGTGTCGAAAGTTTGCCCACTGACCTCTTATTTAAACAGCTCAGACTCATCGGAAGCGCTTCCGAGTTCACAGACGGGATGTGGCCAGCGACTGTCTCCAGCAGAGGATACCATTGCGCGACGGGTTGCCTAGGATTGTCCAGCATCTCCAACCAATGATCACGTCCGATCCCGATGAAACTCGAGCCAATCGCCGTGCAACCCATTAATTCGTTCGACCCAATCCTGGAAAGAAGATTGGATTAAAGCACGGTTTCGTGATCTGCGCCGCATCGCGTGCCGCTGTATTCGCGAGGGCGAACCGCGTCCCTTTTTCGGTTCCCTCCGTCACTCACCTGTCATAATCGACCACTTTTACTATTAGACTGACGTCCTCTATGTTCTCCTCGGGCACGTCGAACACGAGCGCCTCGTTGTACGACGGGAACAACGTGTTCTTCTTCACCGATGTCTTCTTCTTCTTTATCCTCTTGCCTTCGCAGAGCAGGTACACCTTCACGTACGGATCTGGAACGTTATTTATTTTATAACGTTGACGCGAGGGGGTCCTGAAATTACCGTTCAATTATGCAGCAACGAGAGAAGCGTTCCGTAAATTGAGGGGCCGCTGGAAAAGTTTCCTCGAATTTTGACGTGCTTTGTCACGGAGACGCGGTGGTCTGATTAAAAAGTTTAGCAGTTTGTACGACTCGAAGCCATCAAATAAATACAGAGTATAAATGTAGAGTAAATAATTTAGATTAATATGAAATTGGCAATTTAAGAATTTATTTTATCGTGTCGTCTAAAGTGAAAGTTGAAAATTGCTAAGGTCCACGACTTTTATTTAATTGTTTTTTAAAATTAAATTCTTTCGAGAGACCTGTCATGGCTATATGTGAGTAACCATATTAACCATACACTTAACCACTTACACTGATCTATAGAATATTAACCCTTCGCACTCGAAGCCATGTTAACGTTAAATATAAGATCATTTTTCTGGCTGGGGTAAAGGGTTTTCTGGCTAAAATGGAGATTTGAAAAATATTTTAAATGCAGACTTTGTCAACGTAAAAATGATTGTGGAATGTGACAGAATTTCACTGATGCCTCGGAGTGCAAAGGGTTAATAATTGCGACGCAACCATCGTTACAAAAGCAATTCGGAGTATCAAATGTCAAGCGGCTCTAACGCGGTTAAGCATCTCCAAGATTCAAGAACTATTCGATAAGCACATAATGTGTTCGACTCGACGCGTTCCAATCACGTGACGTTTCTACAAGAGCGTCTCGAGCAGGAAACCGTCGCTCGGATTAAGTGAATCGAATTACGCAATCGCAGAATCCGCGGAGCGCCGCTCGGTCAGTTTACCTAACCGTCGCCGTTCACCCGTTTCTTGCCTGTACACGTGTTATTTGTCTTTGCATAACCGTGTTCTCGCCGGGTCTTACATCGGGCCGCATTGTGACAAAGTAATCACCGGGCGGCGGCAGCGGCGGCGGCGCGTTTCCAACGAAAAAACCCTCGCGGCGTTACGTTCCACGCGGACCGTTGCGTAAATCTTTGTTGCGCAACCCTGTCGCGAGAAGATTCTACCGAACAATCGGGATCAATTTACCGGATAATCCTGTTATGTCCATGGCTTTCAGGTTCCTAGCCTTGATGACGGTCACCGTTAGCCGTCCCGCGGTCGGAAGATAGCAGAGCGACAGCATCAGCTCGCCGAGATTCACTTTGTCCTGAAATTCGCAGAAAGCGACGCCGATTAGGTTAATTCGTCGACATTTAATTCGCAAAACTTTAAGAGGGATCGCGGTATGGACGACGCTGATTTACCTGCATGGCGCACATGATGTCCATCATGTACTCGATCTCTTGGGAAAGGTCGGTGCATTCTAATAATCCTTTGAACACTACTTGACCGATGAGATCGTGCCGCGAGAAGCGATCGAAATCGTAGACCGAGAATTGGAGGTATCGTTCACGCAGCTCATCGTACGATACACTGGCGACAGATTTTGATACTAGGTTAATATTAAGAACTGCGGACACTTGTGTAGGATTATTTAAAAATATTTTCAATAAAAATTATAGGAGAGTGCTAATTTATCTAAGACGTTCACGTCGACGCTGCTGTTTCAGTTTCTTGACTTTGAAAACGTTTTCTTTATTCGGGGATTTTTAATCGATTTAGAAAATATATAAACCATAAATATAGATTTAATAGCCGTTTTCAAAATATTTATTATTACTTTAATCATGGGGATGACTAATGATACTATTTAGTAATATTTATTGTTCAATGAGTAATTCAACTGTGTTATGTGTGCATGCCGACGTGAACGTGTTAACCCAATACCCGCCATTTTTCTTTCTTCAGAACTCAATTATAATATGCATTATTTTTATATAAACTTTACTGTATTTAAACTCTATAATTTAATTATATATATATAATTATATATATAATATTGATTTATATATTAACATCAACAGCTGATCCAATTAATATCCCAAAAATGGGAAGATCAATACTTTCAAAATATAAAAATAAATAACAATAATAATTTCAGTTCAACTGAGCTTGAAATAAAAGCTTCGAATAAATATTTTACAATTTCACTGAATTTTGAATTGCGCCGGGTAATGGGTTGCTATCGAATTTCCAGCGAACAAGCGAAGATAATGGCTCTCGGAGAGCCATTATACAGTGTAATCAATACACGGATTACGAGAAAACCCGTGTCTCTGTTTCCGCCGGACATTTTTCTCCGCAAATGTCAGCTCGGTTAAGTATCCGCGGTTCAGTCACTGTTATCATCCGCAATCTCCCGGGCTGTCAATACCCGTGACCGCTCCACAGACGGTGCTAATGCTCGCGGTGCTGGGACTCTACGTATTACAGATAGATTGTCAGTTGCACTTTAATCACCTGAAGATGAACGTCTCGTTGAATACCGGGTTCAGATTCTTTCGGTGCACCTTCGTCTGATACTTCTTCTTTCTGTCCGGCAACAGGTAGATCTTTACGTAAGGATCGCTGCTGCCCGACGCATCCTTCACCGGTAGTTCGCGGGCGTCCAGTACCTGGCAACGACAGGACGAAACCGTGGGTATATACCAGGTGACAAGAAACATGATCGAGTATGGCAAGAATGCCTTAATAAGGCGAACATTAGATAGGGGAATTTTTTATGATGAGTTACAGTGAAAATATGTTCTCTCAAATTGTTGACTTGTAATTTTGGTATAGTGAAAATGTGTACAAATTGTTCACTTGTAATTTTGGTATAGTGAAAATGTGTACAAATTTTTCACTTGTAATTTTGGTATAGTGAAAGTGACAGAATTATTAGTAAATAATTATCTTAAGGACTGTCTGAAATTTATTTATGATATTTATGATTTTTCAGTGTTTTAGGGATGGGTGTATAGTATGTAACTGGTAAAATAATGCATAGTATATTTATAAAATCATATCTGAAACGCTCTATACATTTTAAGTATTATTAAATTATCCTTTATTTTCTAAAAAGGTAGGAAAAATATTTCTGTATACTCCTCCAATCTCTATAAAATATAAAATATAGTTTTTCGCAACTAAAGAATCATAAAACAGTAAATGCACGAAAATAAATATTTACCAAATCCCGTCCACCGTTCCCCATTCAAAGTGAAGAATTTAATCAAAGCCGCTGAATCTTTCAGTGTACAATTTTTAAGGCGAGGATGAATAATTAATGAACTTCCCCCCGTTAATTAAACTTCCACCCGGACAGTGCCAAACCAGGATGAATACCCTTAATATTTAATCCGCCATGAATTGTCAAGCAGGGCAGCCACAAGCTCCAAAGAAGTTCGAAAAATCGTTGCCAAGGTCTCTCGGCCTAATTGATTAAATAGCAGGACAATTATGCAACGATTACCGGTGTTATTCGCGAAGATTAGTGGTAGATATATAAATTGTGAATTCTGGCATTCCCTCGAAGCTGAAAGCGAAGACTAGGCGCGGGCAAGCGCACTATGATTCTTTTCTCGTTGCGTCGATTAGCATTTATTTATCCTCAATATTTTCCGTAATAAGAACAGACAATTTTTCTTTCTTTTATCGTCTTTATGTACTTTTGTTTCTGGACTTTGATGACAGAAGAATTTATTTTTACTTCGATGTAGAAGAAATTCATAATAATCCTATTTAGTAGAATATCGAATGGAATTGCTATCACGAGTCTGACACATTATTATAGTGCATATTACTTTTAACCCTTTCGCTACGAAGCGTCTAGTAGTTGACACCGAGGTAAGGAATGCTACGAAGTATTGTTTCTTGTTCTCTAAATTTTACAATGTTTGTTATATTTATTATATTTAGTAATGTCACTTTACTCTCTAAAATATAAAAGTTTCTAATCAAAACTTATTTCTTTAAATATTATAGCCAACTCTTCGTTGATTAACAAAAATATGAAATAATATGGTACGATATTTATTATATTTACTAATATCACTTTGCTTTCGAAAATATAAAATTTTACAACCATAATTTATTTTTTTAAATATTATAGCCAACTTTTGATTAACAAAAGTATCTTATGTAAAGTATGAAATATATATATGTAGTATATAACTAATATATAACTAATATATAACTCTTCATATATAACTGGTAATTCTTCGAAGGTGTATGTACACGCCCATCGGAGCGAAAGGGTTAAAGTAATTCGAGCAGCGTGCCTCCTCGAAGGAACAGAACAGCGATATCTGCTTTAACGACTTCGCTCGGTGCGTGCGCGCGTTCGTTCCTCGCACGGGCGCGGCGAACAAAAGGAAAGAGGTGATTAAGGAGCGAGCGCGTAGAGCGGCGACGAGAGCAATGTAACTTACGCGGAGTCGTTAACAGGTAAATATAACCGCCGGAGCTTCTTGGGAAAAAGGTTTCGATCGATCTTATTTTACATTTTGTAAATATAAAATTGCGTCAGGATATTAATATTTCCTTTAGACGAAGGAAGCCGTTCTAAATATATCACCGCGAGCGAGCGCGTTCGGTGAACTCTTAATTAATCGCCGGCGCACCTCAATTTTCCGGCTTCCTCGAAGGTTCAATTTTTTATGCGGAAAATGTCTTAGTAGAGGATGATTTTAATGATTGAATAATTTGCGACGATTTGAACGGTCTTCGTAATTGCGATGAAAGAATACTATGGATACGGTGTAGCATTATTATATCAGGCCTTTGACAAAGATTTTATGTATCATTATATTACTTTTATAGAAGGTTTCTTTATTAGGGAAATTATTAATTAATTATTAATATAAACAGTTATTGTATATGTAAATAATTATTAATATAAAGAGAAATCCATACGATAGAATATTTATTAATCATTGCCAATTCTTCTTAGCTAACTTAGCTTAACTTTCTGCATAATTTCCTTTTATCATCGCAATAAACAATTCTCTAAAATATAAAGTTCGCTGAGGGAACAAAATAATTCAAAGCAGAAGATTGAAAACAGTAGAAAATGAGTGATTTTAAAAATATTTAAAGACAAGCCTTTTTCTAGGAGAAAAATGAACAAATATACTAATACACCTGTTTCACTGTAAAAAGATGATATTTTAAAAAATTGACGAAACGATAGGATCTTAGACAATTTTCTCAGCGATTCGAAGAACATTTAATCCGCGGCATTCGCATAATCGCGCGGTCGCGGCGTATAAATTCCAGCCTACGCGGCGAACGGCCGCGCGTTTCTTTATCCCCGTCCCTCGGTTAGATTTATGAATGAGCCAGATGCGCGCACGCATTCGTATTTCTGTGTCACGGCACGTGGGTCCGCGCCCGGCCTATTTACAACAAATTCAATCTGGCCGCGATATCGCAGCCGCGAGAATAATGCATCAGCATCGATATTGCCTAATCACACGGCGGAATCGTAATCGAACGGAAGCTGCGGACGCACCTGCCCACCGGCTGTACACTTCATTATCGTTATCCAATAACACGCACTAAATATGACGGCCGCGCAATTAGCCGGCCGAGAGTGCAATCGCGCGATGAATTTGCCCACGCGATAACGTCACGCCGGAACACGTTTTCCATCGCGGCGTTCGCCGACCGTGAACGAAAACGGGCGGCGAGCATGTTCGCTCGTCGTTCATCGGATGATTTAAGAAATGATGGCGATTCAGGTGATTTAAGAAATGAAGGCGATTTAAATGATTTAAGAAATGAAGACGATTTAAATGATTTAAGAAATAAAGATAATTTAGATTATTTAAGAAATTAAGGCGACTTAAATGATGTAAGTATAGGGAGTGATGACTATGATGCGAAGTCGGGGGCGAAATTAGGCGCTCGAAGGCGCAGGATTGCAGAAATTGGGGTTTTGTAGTGGTTAACCCTTTATGGACCGGATTTGGAAGGCAATGTCTTCGGAAGACACCAAATGCTTGGAAGGCATTTTCTTTGGTATTTCAGTTTTAATATTATTATTATTGATTATTTAGTACTATTGAACCTAAGTTATTAGAATTATTAAAATATAGATGTAAATATGGAAATTATTAAAATAGGAATATAAATATATCAATTACTAAAATTATTTACTACTGTTCAATTGTATGAGGCAGACTATATATATAGCAGACTATAATTGTGTACATTATATACAGTAGTTAACAAAAATAAATAACTAAATTCCTATACAATATTTTCTTATAAAATAATTATATAATTCCAAGGCTTTTAATAAAATAAAGTTTCAGCTAAGAAATAGCCAAGACAAAATAACGTTTAGTACTTCTGCTTTTAATATTGTTATTAATTATCTCTGAGACCTTATACAACAATTGAGTCGTATACGACACTCTACCAAACAATTTAAATTATTTGGTAAATAGTTGATATATTAATATGTGAACGAAAAGTAAATGGAAAGTATGTTAAATGAAATGGTCCATAATGATTCCAAGTGCATTATAATTGTCGAGAATAGAATAATCCCACTTTATAAATTGGTCTCGTGGTTATTCTAAAAGAAATGTTCAATTCAAACCGTTTTATTATTTTTATCGACCCAGTTGTTCAGTAGATTGAAGCATCTGTATCGTTATTACAGTTCGATTTGTAGTACGTTCTCAATAACCTGCTACTTTGTTCCGAGTGACAGGGATTACTGAAGCAAACGACGCTCGATTTAAGTAGATTGTGCTTTGATTGATCAGACCAAGAGAGAGAAGACTCTTCCTTTATAAATAGAACCGAGGACCTCGACGTATCGCTACGTGAACCTCCGTGCCACGAAACAGACGTATGTTATTCAAGACTAACCTCTTCAAGGATGAATTTTCTGTAATAAGGAACAATCTATTTAATTGTTTCTTTCTAATTTACCATTTATTTCATTTTAATTTATCAGTCATTTCATTTTATTCGATCAGAGTTTTGTTATTATTAATGAGGGGTTTTTTAGCGAATAATTTTTTAACTGATCCTCATTTTCTTTACAACTTAGGATAATTATAATTTTAAGAAAAATAAACGTATTTGAACAATAATATTAAACCTTGACACACGTGGCGGTATCACTGAAGAGGTTATAACCCTTTGCAGTCGAAGCTATTCTAACTGTAAATCTGAAATATTTTTCCATATTATTTCCATTCTATGCAACAAAATGCACTTTTACGCATAGAAAATTAAATCTTGCGACTCCTACCAACAGTTTTACTACTTAACAATTGTTTGAGATCTAAAAAATTAGTTTAATCTTCAAGTACGTTTAGTTTTCTGAAAATTATAATTATTGTTGCTATAAAAATTATCTTTGTACACGGTGGAACAATTTTATGGGTGTCTCAGAGTCACCGCTCGATTTCAAAGGGTTAATAATAATTTCACTTTGTCCCGATCATAGGAAACCGTCTCCGAAAGAATAATTTATTGCTCCGTTCCAATTCTTTTTTGTAGAATAACTGCGGGCGACAGGCTCATTACCTGGACACCGTTTTCTTTTTCTTTTCTTTTTTTTTACGCAATTTGTGACAAAAATGTGCTACGCTGAAATATCAAGCAGAGACGAAATTAAATACGGAATCGAGCGGAGCAGGTAATTGTATTTTCAATTCAATATTTATGAATTTCCGCGACGCTTCCGCTCATAATATCGTACGAATTCATTTTACGGTTCGTTAATGCATATGAATGGATATTTAATTGCGCAAAAAGCAGCCGGTTTCTGCACCTGTCTGCCCCCCCCCCCCGCACTCCTGGAAAGACCGTGAAGGTGACAATAACGGGACCACGAGGTTTTTTGAATAATGTAGAATCACCTTGATGGCAAAATATGTGCATGCGATTTCGAGTAGACGCCGCGCGGTCATGGCCAGACACCGTTCCATCTTTCGAAGGGGCTCCGCACGAAATTTGAATTTATATTTCGCAAGTGTACGCGCGCGAGAAGATACATTGTTTAATTAGCTAAAAATACAGGAATGAAATTATATTCTTTCAGAGGATAAATAAATTGGTTATTTATACATTCCAAATATCAGTTTTAACTCATAGAATATTTTTAGAAGTCTGATACTTTTCAAAATTAATTGTAATAGAAATCACTTCTTATATTCTATTTCTATAATTATAAAACAATCGTTTTTTTAAATCTAATGCTCGACTCTCATAAAAACTGTCAGACAATTCGACTGTAGTCTATTTTTTCTCGACAAAAGAATTTCATCTGGCAGATGACCACTCGACAATATTAACTAAAATTGCAGGAAAGAAATGATATTCTCTTAGGGAATAAACAAATTTTAATTAATGTGACATTTTTAGGTACTTGATACTTTCAAAATTAATTACGATAGAAATCACTTCTTTTATTCTATTTTTATAATTATAAGACAAAATTAATTAAAACAAAAATCACTCCTTTTAATCTATTTTTATAATTAGAAGACAGCTGTCTTTTAATCCAAAAGCTCGACTCTCATAAAATCTATCCTCCATTTCAATCACAGACAAATTCTTCTCGACAGAAAAATTTCATCCGAAAAATGACCACCCGACAATGATCCTAGCATCCTTTCCGCGCGACGTACACCCGTGATCTATCGATCAAAAGCCGCGGCCGTCGATCAGTTTCCGCGGCTCCGGAAAAATCCTCTCCCGATGGCCGCTCGGTGCATCCCCGGTGCACGTATCCAGGACCTTGTCAATGCAGTCGCACGCGATCGAGTATATCATAAACCGGGCCCGATATACTTCTGAGCAGACGGACGAAACTGGAACGCGAAAGTCGGTCATCGTTTGCGTGGGAAGAATTCATCGCCGCCTCTCCAGCGCCCCCCACGTTGATTTCGCTTTACGTGCACCGCTTGAAGAAAAACCAGGCGGGGCGACCCTGAGTCCGCGGATCCTTATCTTACATCCACGAAACTCGTATTCACCGAACAACGTGGACGTTTCAGGAAAGAAGACGATCTGCGACGATCTGCTAACCCTTTGACGTGCCACGCGTACCACTGGCGGAAAAAGGCTTAAATGGCTATGTAACGCGTTAGAAAGATACGACAAGTTAGAATCGAAGAAATAATTTCTACCAAAGGAATGGAACTATAATAAGTCCGTTTCATAGTTATATCGACAATAATTAATAAAAATAATATATTGATTTTTAAAGTGCCGATTCACCAGAATGAAGAGTCGACTAAATACAGCTCGGCATGGAACGCGTTAACTAAAAATTAATGTTCATACCGCGCCTGAATTTACGCGAATGCTTAAATATTAATAACAAGGAATTTTATTCCAATTTTTTAAATTTAAACGGAATAACATCCATATGAAATTATCTGTTGCTAGTAATTTTCATCGCGAGTCGTTAAAATATGGCGAGGGGTTAATCTAATATTAAGACTGTTCCTTCGAATAAATAAATAAAAAAATAAATTGCTGCGGATCGCATAGCTGTAATATAATATCACCGGTTCGGTAATTCTGCGACGGTAGCAAGGGTCACGAAATATTTCCGTAACTTCTTTGGACGCTTTAATTGGCCGACTAATTTCTATTACTTTCGCGGAATCAAATATTCCCTTTGACTCGTGCCGGGCTGCCGCCTCGGTTACAGTAGGCGAGGAGTAGAGACCGATTCCCCAGTGAACTAGCGGGCACCATATATCTGCCAAGGGAATTATGGAACTCACTTTAACGACCAATCCCTCGATCTCTTTGTCGTAGAGGAGGGAGAAGTGCAGCTTGCCGGCGTACTCCATCTCCGTGGTGCTGGAGCTGTCCGCGCTCTCCTGCCTCTGCAGCTCCTTCTTGTACAGTTCCGGCTGCAATCGCGAATAATTAAAAACTTTCAGCGGGGCTGAAATGTTGTTGCTACGCTTCGTACTGGACCGGGGCCACGCGCGAGATATCTGTCCGCCCGGTCCGCCTCTTTTCGTGGGAAAACCCTCGTCCCGGAATATTCGGTTACACAGTGCGGTCGCCCGGCTATTTGAACAACCGCTTTATTCCGGGCGAAGCTAATCGAACCAATAGACCAACTCCCCTCACTCGATTCGAACTGAACGTCGCTTGTTTATGACGGACCACCGAGACTTTTATTTTCGCTCTTTTGCTGTACGTGAAAATTTAATTCAATTTATTTTGATTCTGTTCAATTTCAATCTGCTTCGTTTGCATTTATTTTAATTCTGTTCAATTTTAATTTGTTTCAAGGCAATTTCATGATTCTGTTCAATTTCAATTTGTGCAATGCAATTTCGTTTATTTCGATTCTGTTCAATTTCAATTTGGTTCGACTCGATTTCATTTATTTTAATTCTGTTCAATTTCAATTTCCTTCGATACGATTTCATGTATTTTAATTCTGTTCAATTTTGATTTGCTTCGATTCTATTTTGTTTATTTTAATTTTGTTCAATTTCAATTTGTTTCGATTCTATATAATATAATTTCATTTAATGTAAGTTCATTTCATTTTATTATATTTGATTTGATTTTATTTCGTTTCATTTCATTTCATCTAATTTAACTAGATTTAATGGAATATACTCTAATTTGATTTCATTTAATTTACTTTAATTCATTTATCGGTTTCATTCCCTTTTATATATGGAACATAAATATATAACACGTACAATATTAAAAATATACAACATAACACAAAAATATAATACCACTAAATATACATTCTTAGTATGTATAATATATGTTACGTATATTCTAGTCTATCAAATGAGTATAACACATGCAATATTAAAAATATACAACCTAACACAAAAATATAATACCACTAAATATACATTCCAATATCTATATTCTGTTACGTATATTCTCGTCTATCAAATGAGTAAATCAAATAATCGTATATGTAGCTTCCGTACCACCAAAACTCAACAGCAAAAATCAACACAGTAAAAAATTAATTAAAGAAGCAAATAAAGAAGAAAGAAAGGATTGAAACGTGTACCTTGATCAATCCGAGGCTGGAATCGCTGCGGTTCTCCAGGTTGCAGATGCTAAACTTGATGTTCGGCAGGTCGAGCCGGTGAGACAGCTGTCTCTGGAAGCTTTGATGCCTCATCGGGACAATGGGTAAAGTTGTCTGGCGCAGCACCTATGCAAAAGTCACGGGGGCTTGCCTTGGTACCGTTCGCCCAACTTCAACATTTAAGACGCCTCGCGCGAAGCTTTGGCCCTTGCGCGGTTCCGTCGTCGAACGTTTAACGACCGATGGTTTCCCACGCATCAATATTTCATTTCATTGTTTCCGAACTCTCGAAGACAGAGTTGTTTGTTCATTATTTATTCTAGGGAAGCGAAGGTAGAACCGTTTTCGGAACTACATTATTCGTCAAGTCTAGTGGGCTAAATACTTGCACGTGTATTTGTTTTAGGTCTGCTATTTTTTAATGTAATATAAAATGGAGAATTATTTTATGGTTATATTATTTAATTCTGTTAATAATTTTCTATGCTTGTAGAAGATATAGTGACAATGATATATTTAATATTTAAGGCATAGGCAACTGCAAGGGTTCAAACTAGAACTACCAAACCCTAAAAGAGAGAGAACTATATTGTTTCATTCTATTGAGTTATTTTCTGATTTATTTTCTGATTTATTTATCAGATTTATTTACTGCATAATTCATACGCCTTATATGACATTATTATATATATTTCGATAAAGAAGTCTATCCAAAGGTATTTCTAACTAAAACATTTTTATAATATTTTCAAAAACTATGAAAGAAGAAATCAAAGATCAGTCATTTTTACTGATTTTGCAATTCTACTTTCGATAAAGTATTGTCTCAACTAAAGCTCAAAATAAATTATTAAAAGGTCAAAACGCACCACGAAAATTCATCAACGTGTCTCGATATAATATTGCAAGCAAATTGTGGAGCTTTCGCGTTGCCGCAGCCCCATTGTTAAGGTTAATAGAACGCTGTACCTTCTTGCTATCCTTCTGCTCTTGAACGTATTCGTGAGTGATGGGTTCAGACTGCAGATCCGGTAAGGAGTGACTGATGCGTATGGCGTTCTGCTGGGACAAGTCGTTCTCACCGTCGTCCTCCTTCATGTACGACCTCACCCACGTCATCCATCGCCAGTTGGACGAGCACTGGAAGCTCACGGCAGCCAGCAATAACAAAACCATCAACGTGACTCCGCTTCCTATCATCAGCTGATACGAGAACGTTTCCGTCCATTCTTCTGCGAACAAGATTTCACATGCTTTTATCATCCCTTCTGACACGCGTTACGAGAGAAACGGATTCGGCGTGAGAATGTTACGAGGTGAGAAAATTCGTAATTTAGCCGCAGGTATAGTAAATGATATCAAGTTGTCCCTCGGCTTGCGAAGAAAATCGAAGACAATTCAAGAAAGGGGTGATACTATTATCTTGATTCTTGTTATTATAGTTATTTATGTTATGTTATTCACGTTCTCGTAGTTATTTATGTTTGCAAATTGGAGGACAATTGAGGAAAATTTTCTGTATCTCTTAACCCTTTGCGTCGTTAAAAATGAGTAAGTCATGTTTCAAAGTCATTTTTATCAAATTTATTTATATTTAATTACATTTATTATATTATTAGATTATATTTATATTTAATAAGAAAATTGTAGAGAGCTGTATAATATGCTCCCGGTTATATAAAAGGGGAACATTGTAATTGTGAATAAATATTGTGAATTTCTAGTTAAAATGGCTTCCACTGCAAAGGGTTAAAACTCTTTTGATCCGTATAAAATTTTTCAGACTTCTTTGCCCAATAATAATAATAATAATAACTGAGAAATGATTATCGACCGCCCAAACGCATCAAACGCCTTAAAAACGAATCAAATCAACTATAACCACCTGGGATACCTTTCCCCCTATTTATCAGAGTCTACCCAAGATCGTTCAGCTTGGAAAAGTCATCGAGGCCACCGGAAACCGTCCGAGGATCCCGGGATCCGGTCTGTCGCAACTAAGACAACCATCTTCGCCCTCGAAGAGGCGGTTTTCCCCGTCGTCGAAAAGGGAAGAAGAATAGTTTATTGTCCGCGCCTTTTAAGCCGACATCAAACTGTACGTTTCGTCGATGACTCATTTATTGGCGCAACGTCTGCCGGACCCCGTTCCAGGGGCCGCGAAATCGTAGACGGCTGCTTGCGCAACGGGCAGCGAGGACGATGCAAATGAAGAGTTAACGCGCGTTCGGCGCGCGAAACGCGCGGCTCAATGACTAATTGCACGGCGCGGCCGTCATTGTTGCGCGGCTGCCTACGACGAAAGAGAAAGCCCCGGCTGGTCCAGAGATCCTCGGGGACACACCGACGCCTATCTCCGCGAGAGGCGTCGAGGCTGCCGCGTCGCCCGCCCCGTTGCCCGTCTATCAACCGCGTCCTTAATGACGGGAACTTCTTTCCGCCGGAATCGCGCAATAATGCAAGCGACCGCCGCGGATAATGCAAATAAGACGGGTCTTCACCGGCGACCGACCGAAGACGGTTCATTAGTCATTCCGCCGTTCCTACGGACGAACAATTCGCGCGCGCGCACGGTCGACGCCTTCGCCGCGTGCCGATTTCAATTCCGCGCCCCCGGGGACTGGCATCCTCGGCATCGTTTTTGTAATTACCGTCGCCACGCGATTCCAACGATCCCGCGATACGACGAACTCGAGGAAAAATCGTGCCGGTGCGGCAAACGGCAATTATTGCAAGCTGAATGGAAGAATAGCTCGTTGGATGTAAGGAAACAATTGCTTGCTATAATGATAAAAATTGGTAGAAGAGGTTTTAACTGCACGCGATGGGTACGAAGTATTGTTATTATTGATGTAAAGTGTTAGATAGTTAAATAAAGTTGCAGGTATGATATCAGATAATTATTAAAATATTGTTAATAAATTTACGATATCAAGAGATAGTCATGGACTTGATGATAATAAGTGAAAGGGATGATTAGAAATTGCCTTACTTGAAATGATTTATTATAATATAATGAATTTGAGATAATAAGAAATATATTAGAGAAAGAAGAGAAAACTTTACGTCATTGGTAAAATAATATATTCTATAAAATAGTACAAAATAAATAGAAAAGTCACGGCTATCTTAATCAAGGGGATGAAAACTAATTTTTACGAATTTATCGCATTCCCTAAATATATTATAATCCGCAAAATAAGAAAAATATTAAAAAAGTAATTAATACCTTAAATTCGCGTAAATCAGATGCTTCCATTTTATAAAATATTTGTGACAGTCAAAGGTGTTAACCCCTTTCCGTATTTTGACAAGTCTGCCCCGTCACAGAGATTTTTATTAATATTGTTATTTTTATTATTTCAAGACAGAATAGAATTCTGTCCTCTTGTCATAGATATTTAGCCATTTAAGTAAACGTAGGCAAATGGTATTAATATTGAATAAATATTATAAATATATTTGAATAAATATTATAAATATATTGTAATAAATATTATAAATATATTGTAATAAATATTGAATAAATATTATAAATATATTGTAATAAATATTGAATAAATATTATAAATATATTGGAATAAACATTTAATAAATAAAGGGGTTAATTATTTGTCGAGCTTTTATCAACGCGTCGCGCAGCCGTCTTTCATTCAACCGGGTTCGGATAATGGAAGTCTATTGAGAATCTCGCTCGTGGCGCTCGTGGAGGCCGAGAATCTAAGAGAATAGCAGATCCATCCTTCAGAATACTCGCAAAGGTTTCGCATCGCGATTTTCCGCCGCGCCACGAAGAACGCTTCGCGAATGGGAACGATTCCCATTCAAGGGAGCTAAACTCTGTCGGTTGTTCTCCTAAATGCCATCGTGAACGCTTCCTTAGCCTTAATGCACCTTTGCTCCAGATACCCACACGCGGGCGGTTATTGTCGTCCTGGTTGTCATTTAGTCGAACAGTGCTATATGCCGTCACGTGTGTCTATTACCGTCGGCGAGTTCGAGGCGGCGATAGATTTACGGATCCCCGGCGTCGGAACAGGATCAGCCGATCGACATTTGTTTGCCAGGCACGTGGACACCGAAAGAAACGCGCTGCGATCTTAACGCTAGCTTTACAGAGATTTCTTATATTTTGTATTTCTTATATAGCATCTCTACGGCACGCGCCTATTCGACGCATTTTAACTCTATGACGTCCGGTGGCTCCCTGTTGGTGCCATGAGAAAACTATCGGATAAGTGCCGATGGCTCCATGTTGGTGCCATGTGAAAAGAATTTTGGGTAAGTGCCGGTGGCTCCATGTTGGTGCCATGCGAAAAATATCGGGTAAGTGCCGGTGGCTCCGTGTTGGTGCCATGCGAAAAGTATCGGGTAAGTGCCGGTGGCTCCACGTTGGTGCCATGCAAAAATTAAACGAGAAAGAAGACACAATTAGTTAATTGCACATGCACTGCTGCATCTAGAAATAAATTAAAGGCCTACAGATGTAGTGCTCTTCAAACCATTCATCTTTCCCCTCTGGCATTTTTTCACAAATTTCATAATAACGGAGTTATTGTAACAATTGCTTGGACCACCCTATATAGGTCGCTGAATAATGCTGATCAATAATGGCCGAACAATTGGTTCAACCACGAAGAATATTCCTCGCCGTCGACTTCTTCGCTCTTTAAAACCAAGACGAAATTTGTCGAACGATCACCATTGTCCGCTCAAATAGCAATCGCGAAATGGAAAGGACCTTCGAGGGTATTAATTTCGAAAAACGGAGCCAAGGCAGCTGCGACATCCCCTACCCAGAACTAGGTCGCCAGGATTCTGCGCCGCCTTTTCGCCAACTTCGGACGAATTCTGCAAATTCTGCGGCATATCCGAGCCACGGAGTTTTCCTCCGCTATTTGCACGGGAAACAAACGGCCGAGGGGCGCGCGCGCGCGCGGAATTATGCGCGATAATATTTAGAATAAACAACGACCGGCTCGATTTTGATTAGCCAAACAGCGCACTGTAATTCCAGCCGCGCTAAGTGCCCGAGTTCTCACGGACGATGGGATACGCCGGTCTCGCGACACCCGCCGAGCCGATTCTGCGATAACCTTACCGCGGGTAAAAGGGTTACGTTGCCGCGAGAAGCAGCGGATCCTCGAGGAAATCACTTTCGAGGGGTTTACCCTTCGCACTCGATGCCATTCTATCTCGAATTCCAACGCAGTTTCTCTGATCCACTAAAATGATCCATTTTATACACATGAAATTAAGTCACGTGATTCGCAGTTGCACTTTTAACCCTTTGTACTCGAAGCCATTTCAACTGGAAATCTAAAATAATTTTTCTGACTTCCAGTGTTTCCACTTTATATAACAATTCCATTATTATCATATTTATTCCATTTTGTATAACAATTATTTTACGCATATGAAATTGAGTCTTGTGACTCATATAACACTTACCCCTTTAACAATTTTTAAATTTAAGCTTTGGCGAGATCTATTAAAAACAATTTTGGAACGTGTTACAACAATTTTAATGGCGCCGCAAAATTACCACTCGAGTGCAAAGGGTAAGAACTATTTCTTTCAATATTGGTAACTATAATAATTTACAAATTATTTTTGAAACACGATAGAACAATTTTCAGCGATGCCTTGAAATCTTGGAATTATCACTCGAGTGCGAAGGGTTCATTCAACGTCGCTTCGCGTAGACTATAGATCGTAGCCGATCTCGAGCGCGACGTCTCGAAAGTGTCAAAGCCGCTCGAAACGTTGTCCAGTCTGCTACCACGAGGATCAATAACATCTTTACGATGTTCCACGGATGGATATTCCATTAAGCTTCTTGTCTACGTATTTGTCGCCGGCCGGCTTTTATCGCGCCCGTGGTAGGATCGGTTATCGTAAATCCACAAGGCATAATAGGGGTGGTGGTGGGGGAGTGGCTATAGCTAGAAAAGAAGCCGGACATTAAGCGACCGCCGGGGCATCGCCGCTTTTATCGAGCACATCCGCACGCACTCGGCTGGAAAGTAACCGCCAATAATCTCGCGTGACGCCGGCGATAACGCAGGTGAAGGTTCGGGGCGTAAACTCGATTTACGGCTTACTTCTTGGTCGCGGGCTCGCGCGGTCGGCTCTGTGCCGCGCCCGGCGTACACACTTAAGTGATTGATGAGTCTCGCCGTGTATGCGCTCTTTTACCGGCTTCTCTCGCTCTCGCTCTCGCTTGCGGGGGGCCACCCTGCGGTTTTTAGTATCGTACGCGACCTTCGACGCTTTCAGAAGACCGTCGCGAACGCGAACGATCCGCTCGAGAAACTCGCGAGCTGATAGGTGTTGATGTTGGAGGACGAAGGACAGTTTAATTGTTTAGCAGTCTCTTTTCTTTTTTTAGATCGTGATGTTGAGGTTATGTTCTTATATGGGAGGTGTATATTATATTTTTAAAGTATTAAGTATATATTTATAAAGTTAAGTAGCTTAATTCGTTCGTTATTGGAAGCTCTGTTATTTGATACTTATTTTAATTTACTGGATTATTTATTAATTTGGTTAGGAATGGACGATTTCGTTTTTAATGAGAGAAATTTTATTGAATTTCTTACTGTGATTTGTGAAATTGGCATGATATTATATAAAAGAAGAATATTTTTAAATATTATTCTATTAATAATATTTATGTTCTTTTTATGTTAAAGAGATGTTAAAGAGACTAGTTTATTAAACAATGCTCAGGTAACACAAGGACGTCTTTAAAATGTTTCAGATGTTTTACGATTCTTCTAGAAATGTCTTCTGTTTTACAGACATTTTATGGACGTCTTTAAGACGTATTTAGTCGTTCATAGGCCGTTTACAGGTCGTTCGTGGACCATTCGTAAAAAAAAATATAAAGAACATTGAGAACATAAAAATCGCCTAGAAAACATATTTTAAGTTTAATAGGTTTATTCAGTTTATTTTAGATATTAAGCAGTACAGTGTGGAACGTCGTTAAGACGTCTTAAAGAAGTCCATTTTAGAGCGTAAGACGTTCCGACCAACAATAAATGTAAAATGGACGTCTTTAAGACATCCAGTGCTTAAATGAATAACTATAAAATTATTGTTAACTTTTTCAATTACTTGAAAATTCTTAGGCATTGTCTTTTAAACTCTTCAATGTCTTCTAAACCCTCTAAAATCGTCAAAAAAATTATATCGTTCGGTTCCATCGTAAAAATGTCAATCTACATCTATTACCAACTAATGTTAATTAACTGATGTTACACTACGTCTATCACAATAAAAACCAAAAAAGCGAAACGACCTTCTTACAAAGGCACATATAATTTATAAATCGCGCCACCATATTCCCGAACTTCGCATAGAAAAATACGCCGCGAGAGACGGTTAAATATTTGTTGTTTTTTTTTCCAGGGCGACCGAAGACAAATAACACAGAAGGGTCAGGGGAAAAATCTTTCCTCGGGAAAGTTGGGCTCAGCGAAGCGCAAAGAGAAAATCGATATAGACGGAGCCTTCCGTTTTCCAACTAGCCCCTTTCGATTCCATTCTCCGCACTCCGCGCGCATCGATTAGAACGAATCACCGTTCGAAGAGCCCCGGATCAATTGTTCCGGCACAGAACAAACATCGGGGTTTGGGCGAGTTGGTGCCTCCGTTATTCGGGAATTCACGATCTCGCTACGGTCAATTATCGATTCGCCGCTGCTTTTTATCTTCCACATGGGTTTCCCCACCCAGCCTTGACCCTCGCACACCGTTGCGTAGGCGACGAGGACGAGAGAGAGAGAGAGAGCGGAACGGGGCTGCGGCGTCGCCTATTAACGCGTGTTTTTGCCCAGGTGATCCGCGCCGATTAGGGCAGTTTTAACGGGAGCCGATCGCCGGCGAAAATAACGAGAACGTTTATCGACGCCGATCGATTTGCATCCGCAGGTGCCGATGACGTGGAAACGCGCCGTATAGTTCGCGCTCGAATCCCATGGCCATGGGGGATGCGATACGTAACGCAATGATTTCACTGTGACGAAATATCCGTGGCACATAACCTTGACATTACCGCCTGTTCTTGGTTAGGTGATTCGCGCGATTAGCCAAGTTTAACCCTTTCGATCCGAGGGCTGTATATTTAAGCCCTCGAAGAATGACCATTTATATACGAAGAGCTTATGTACATATAACGTTCATACCATATATATATATATATATATATATATATATACGTTCATACCATGTATATACCTTTATTTAATACTTTATATAAGATATTTTTGTTAATCAACAAACAGTTGACTGTAATATTTAACCCTTTGCACTGGAAGCCATTTTAACAAAATCCATTCTATGTGACATATTTCCATTCTATATTTCCATTTAATCCATAATTTCTATATTTCCATTCTATATTTCCATTTAATCCATAATTTCTATAGTTCCATTCTATATTTCCATTTAATCCATAATTTCTATATTTCCATTCTATGTAACAAAGTGCACTTTTATACACAACAAATTGATTTTTCTGACTCGTACCAATAGTTATTACACTATTTAACAATTTTTTTTTTAAATTTACACTTTGACTGTATAAAAATTATTTTGAGACATAATAGACAATTTTAGTGGTTCCTAAAAGTCGAGTGCAAAGGATTGAAAAAAATAAATTATGATTAGAAACTTCTATATTTTAGAAAGTAAAGTGACATTACTAACTATAAAAAATTGAATGAAATATCATTGTCAATTTTAAAGAACAAGAAATGACTTCTACTTCGTAGCATAACGTATCTCACTGTCAACTATTATTACAATTAATGCAAGTAAATTAAATTAAATTATAATAAACAATTAATGCAAGTAAATTAAATTAAATTACATTAAACAATTACTGTAATTTGAAGCGAAAGGGTTACCGGGATGCGATCGCCGGCGAAAATAACGAGGAAATTTATGAATGCCGGTCGATCTGCATCCGGCGGTGCCGATGACGTAGAAAGCACCCCGTGCCGGCACCGCGTTCGAATCTCACGGCCATGGGGGTAGTGGGACACGGTAACGCAACGATTCCGCTGTGACGAAATGTCCATGGCCCTGACCACACACCGTTCCGGCGCGTGCGGTAATCTCGAAGCGGACACCTCCGATTGTCAATGGATTTTCGTCGCATTCAACGGGAACAATGCCGCGACGATTTTAGGCTGCGGTCGCGGCCGATGCGTTTTTTTTCGACGGATGCACGATCGAGCCTTGGTTCCTCAGAAAATGCAGCCGCTGGATATACACAGCTGGGCTGCATCGCTCGCATTTTCGGGTCACCCGGCTCCGTTTTCCGGCTCGAGGACGAACGTCGTCAACTAGGACAGACACGTGACGGAGACGAGATGGAAAATGGTAACGCGCCGTTGTGTTGGGATATTATCATTAACCCTTTGTAGGAGGAGCCATTTCAACTTTAAATCCGGTCTGTGTAATACATATTTTCATTCTATATTTTTATTTAACTTGTAATTTCTATATTTTCATTCTATGTTTCCATTTAATTCATAATTTCTATATTTCCGTTCTATATTTCCATTTAATCTGTAATTTCTATATTTTCATTCTATATTTCCATTTAATCCACAATTGCTATATTTCCATTTAATTCACGATTTCTATATTTCCATTTAATCCATAATTTCTATATTTTCATTCTATGTAATAAAGTGTTCTTTTATGCATACGAAATTAATTCTTGGAACTTATACCAACCGTTTTACCATTTAACAATTTTTTAAATCTGAACTTTGTTGGTATTTTCAAATTTTGTACGAGAAATAATGGTTCCTTTTAAATGTGTAAAGTGCACTGGGTCATGTAACATGAGAATATTGCGGAGAAAATATTATATTTTGGATTCGGATTTAAAATTGCTTCGGGTGCAAAGTATTAATATTGTTCAAAAATCTATAATTTAGGAAAAGCTGCTGGAACCAGAATTTTTTTAGCAATTGTTCTGCTATGACTGAAATTATGAAATTCGTGTATTTTTTTATTTTACATTGGCCACTTTAAAATGTTTGTTTTACAATGGTTACTTTACGACGTTTAATTGACAATGTCTACTTTAGAATATTTACTTTAGAATGTTAACATTATAATATCGACTCTACAATAATCTACTCTACAATAATTTACTTTCCAATATTTATTCTACAACAATTTACTTTACAACATAATTATATTCGAACGAACTCGACAGACGAGTTTCACCGACGCAAATTCACTTCGAACAGCCATAACCTCGACGAACTCCGACCCCTCCATTATCCATCGCACAAAAATCCTTCCCAGGGAAACCTAAAAGAACAAAATAATGATCGCGGAGAACGGGACCGAGACGTCGAAGAAAGTGGCAGCAGAATCGCCGGACGACAAAGCAACGGAACCCTCTTTCAAACCATGGCGAGTGTTCATCAATCACATCGACAGTTACCACGGGAAGAAATTGGCCGACGTAAGCGCTATTTTACCGTGCTATTAACAGAACCTCCGACCGTTCCGACAAACGTTCTAGCATTGAACTTCGAATCTCGCAGCCGAGAATCGTTGTGCAATGTCTAGGTTATGGTTGCGGACACGCGAGAGAGAAAAGGCTGAGAAAAAAAAACGGGGGGGGGGGGGGGGGGGGCAGCTCGCGTGTATCGATTTCGAATTAGTTACGGTACTTCCCCTTTAACGTGCCTGTAAGTCCGATCTTTTTTTAACGACGGTGCAACGCGGCCTGCACGACGATCGCACGCCGGGAAATTACATATTTATTTCAGCGCTCGAAACCCTTTTTATAGACGCGATAAGGAAAAGGAAGGGATGGTTATAGACGAAGGACAATAGGGCACGACAGGCCAGGAGGATGTCCTGAAACGATCTGTCTTATTTTGTTTATTAGACTTGGTAAGATTATACAATAAATTTTCTGTAATTGTTTTTCAGTTTTTTAACAATAATAGATAATTTAGATAGAGGAAATATGATTATTCTACCCTTGCTGTTAGTTTTAATATTTATTGATAATTGGTGATTATTGAGCTTAGAATAATTGCATCTTCTCTTCGCAAATTGTATATTTTTATTTACAAGCTAATGGACAACTGGAGAGAATTTACTGTCAAATTACTGTAACACTGAGTTACTGTAACCCTTTGCACTCGAGGGTTCTAGGGCGGAGTCATTAAAAATTTATTTTCAGTGTCTCCATAGCGGAGCTCTCGAGATTGGAGATAAATTGTACATGGCTCCGTTCCGGGGCTATCGAGTGCAAAGGGTTAATTTAGCGGCGCAATAGGGTTACCATAATATACATTAATTTTAGAAGGTCTTCGATCATTTTACCGAGTTTGAATTCATCGCCGTCAGTCAAATTATCATAATCATGTAAAATGAATTATAAAAATGCTTGTGGGCTAATTTTAACCCTTTGCACTCTAATCTAATAACCCTTTGCAATCATATCTAATATATCTATTGTATATCTATTACTCTACAAAATAAAATAAAACTCATTCAACCTTTGATGAAATTTTCCAGAAATAATTAAATAAAGAATTGTATAATTTATATATTTCATACAATTATCCTACAAAATAAAAAAAAAATAATTAAAAAGAAATGCCACTTCGACAAGAATAAATATGATTCGACTGTAAAGGGTTAAAGTCAGTCCATCACTTTTACCATAACCTTCCGGTGAAAATCAGAGAACAGCTTTTACGTTTCTAAAATTAATATAATTTTCTTTTAACATATTAATTACATAGTTTCACGGCCAACAATTCAAAGATTTTCTTCCACGCTCAACAGTAAAGTCCAACGTAATGAGTTTCCCCCTCTGAGAGAGGGCAACCGATCTATTTGCCGCCGTAAATAGCCCGCGAATAGAACGATTATCGGAGAACCGACGACGGAAAGAACGTTTCCGCGAAAAAGATTAATATCTCCGGTTCGGTTCTTTTTTTTCTCGTCGAAGGATTAAAACTTCGCGGCGTACGCGGATGAAAAAGCCGGATTTAATGAACACGTGTATTTGAATATCAGCCGGCCGGTGGGATTCGTTGATTGCCGCAGGTAATACGCCGGCCCTTGGGGGATGTTTTCAGACGATATTACGCAGCGCGCGCGCGCGCGCGCCTCATCCAGTTCTTCCCGGCGATCTCGTTAATACTAACAGGAGAAAACCTTGGAAGCCTCGATTCCTACTAGCATAAAAATCTAGAAATTTTTGCGGGTCGATGGCAATTTTCGCGCGCAATCTCGCGCATAAATACATCTTTTAAAGCGGGGAAAAGACGATAAGATTCCGCGATAATGGCGGCTGTAATTGAACGGGCGGCGTTGCATAAATTTCTGCTGTCCTGTTTTTCTCTACCCCTTTCCGCAAATGCGTTAGCCCTGTTAGCCAGTTGAACGAGGACCGCGATGGGACCGCGATCCGTTCACTTAACTCATTACCGGGCAACATTACGGAATTTATTCGCGAGCGACGAGACGCAATTTGCTACGAAGAAAACATTGTTACGCTGCCGGCGATCCAATTTCCCTTTCCCCGCGCCAAAAACACGGTGACTCCGTAATTAGAGAGAGAGCCAACCCCACCGGCTCGGCTGGCGCCGCACGGTAAGTAGGTGTTCGATGGGAGATACCCTTTAAACGATCGAATTTCAGCGGTACGAGGAACTTGATCGACGGGACGTCTGCGTTGCGTTGCTACGCGCGGTATCGTTTATACGCAAATTTTCTGTTCATGGTCCGTCGATGTCGTCCTGGAACGAGCAGGCTTCGGTAGTATGCGAACGAGCTTTTTATTTAGAATGGCTGCGTGAAGCTTGTTGAAACTGTTACCGGCTCGTAAAGAAAGATTGCGCGATAATTAATGGGATTTAGTTTAAAGCGCGATGGCTTTGCATCTGTGATTTATTAGTTTTAAAGGTAATTGATGTTATACTTCTCGATTGCTTTACACTGATCCTTGGAACAGGTTTCTCACTTTGAGTAATATTTATAGTAATGCCATTGAGCTGTTAATTGGCCATTTTAATCAACTTAAATATTAATATAAATTTACCAAAGGTTAGAATGTTTAGTATTCTGTTTTGTAGTATTTTAATCGTATTACTTTCCTTTTTATTTTAACTATTATTTTATTATTATTAATATTATCATTGTTATTATTATGTCGAATCATTGTAGGAAAATTAAATGTCCATTCGACAAATTAATACTAAATGATTAAATAATTAATATACTGTGCAATATAATAATTTGTATAAAAACTATCTCTGTCGAATACTACCCTAAATTTTAATACTCAATGATCCTCACTCATTTTATTAAAATTTAACTAAATAACACTATCACTAATATTAATATAACACTACTAATATTAATACAATATCACTAACATTAATAATTTCGCAGTGAACGACTGATAAGCCCGGATTGACCTAAATCAAGTATGTTTCGATTACCGATCGTGGCATCAATTATCGTAATTGAATTCTTTGATGTCGAGCACGGGTCGAGCAAACACCTTTGTGTTTAAGTAGTCTAAGGTCAGCTGTTACAGCTCTCTCTCTCTCTCTCTCTTTCTCTCTCTCTCTCTCGGCAGTAGATCACGCGACCGGTCGCGGCTTAGGTCAGTTTACACGTGGACCGATAGCAGCTAACTGAACTCCAGAGGATCTTCTCTCGATGGGACCAACTAACATTTCAAAAGTGCATATCGATTTCTTCTACATTGCTGGATATTACTACCCGGGTCAATCTTTTCTCCATCGAGGATTGAATTATTATATTGGTCACCGTCGCGTTTCATTTACATAGAAATCGGTGTCAATCTTATTCGTGTAGAAGGCAACCATAGCCTTAATTAGTGAGTTAAGGGCAGCAGCAACGACAAATCTTAAAGCAATCAGGATCTAGAATCGATCATACCCCGAAAATCAGAAGTCGATCGCTCCTTTTAAAATCAACTATCGATCGCTCCTCTTAAAATCAACTATCGATCGCTCCTCTTAAAATCAACTATCGATCGCTCGCCTTAAATCATCCATCGATCAACCTAATCTCAGATCCCCTAGACCATATCCTCAATTAAAGAGGTAACGACAATAGCGCTGACAAATATTAGAGCAATCACGACTTAGAATCGATCGCTCCCCCGAAAATCAGAATTTAATCGCTCGCCTTAAAATCATCCATCGATGATCCTAATCTCAAATCGCCTAATCGCGACAACTGGAAATTTCAGATGTTATCCGACCGCGACTACGTTAATCCTCAAAGTGGCGACGACGAGGAGGAGGAAGAGGAGGCGGAAGAAGAGGAGGAGGACGAGAAGCTGATGGACCGGGGGCATAAAACCGACGACAAGGATGAGAATTTTCGCGCGGTGGCGCTGAGCCTTCAGAGAGGGAAAAAGTACGAGGTGATTGGTACGACTTCGGATCCCGAGGTAAATAATACTTACAGCTTTCCTTTTAGTCTGATTAACGCCCTGGCCTTTTCCCCCCTCCGCTAATCCGCCGGGCAACGGCGTCCTCAAAGCGTCTCATGGTTTCTCGGTTAATTTATTTCTCTCTGGGGCCGCGTGCCGGGACACCGGGCAATTCCAGCGATCCTATTTATGCCGACGCGGCCGACACGAACGGTACAACGTCGTCAACGGTTCCTTGGTGAACCGTGGTGACCGATCTCATGGTGTTCACGGTGTTCGCCATGTTTTTGTTACCGCGAATTCAACGGCGCCAAACGCGACACCGAGACGTTTCTTTTTCCTCCGTCGGCTTTCATCCTCGCGATATCAGGGTCATTGTTGGCGGAGATGACACCTTTAGCCAGGTGTGTGGGACACCAGAGTGCTCCAATAGTCATAAGGTAGGGCAGAGTAGCTTAAACGCAGACTCACGTCTGGGCTCAGTCAACGCATAAGAGCGCCATATTTGGATCAAGGATTCTGATAGACTCACAGCTTTGAGGTAGTTTTAAGGGACGGAGGATGTTCATACGATTGTTATGTCAAGAAAAATGTTAACACTAAACCTATCGAGCTAGAACCATAGCTACGCGTTTTGCTTTAGAAAAATAGCAAGACTGGATTTATTTAAACTTTCTGCCATTTGTATTATCATTTATGCTTTAATCGTGATATGCGTTTAATAATTTCGTATGTAAAAGGCTTTATAACCTACAAAATTGTATAACAAA
Organism: Augochlora pura; assembly: GCF_028453695.1. Taxonomy (NCBI): domain Eukaryota; kingdom Metazoa; phylum Arthropoda; class Insecta; order Hymenoptera; family Halictidae; genus Augochlora; species Augochlora pura. Next base: position 8,406,742 of record NC_135773.1, on the reverse strand, counting down.
AAATGTGGAATCGGTCATTTTGATCGACTTAGTAGGTTTAGTGTTAATACGATTATTATGTCAATATTATGTGAAGGAAGATGTTGATACGATTGCTATGTCAAGGTTATGCCAAGGAAGATATCGATACGATTATTATTATAATATTATTGTGTTATTAAAGGTTTATGTCAATATTATGGCAAGAAAAATGTTAATACAATTATTATGTCAAAGTTATGTCAAGGAAGATGTTGATACGATTGTTACGCCAAGGTTATGTCAAGGAAGATGTTAACATGATTACTATAACATCGTTTTATTAATAAAAGTTTATGTTAGCTCGCAGAATTTTCTATTCGACGCAGTAGATTTTTTGCTGATTTTATTTGTCGTAATGTGTATAATTTGACGCGATAACTTTAATTGTTGTTTTTTAACGCAGACCTTGGTGTTTATTGTTCGCTTTTTAGTATCCCTTGCCGGAGGGCGTGTCCATGATTATAAAAGATTCGAGGGACCGCGAGACGCTGTTCCGTGAGCTTATCCAGTGCGGGATCATCGTGTACGATATCACGCAGGACAACAGTCAGATTGAGGAAGCTAACTGGGCTTTGAAAGGTTAACGTCAGAGCTTGTAATTAACTGAAACTAGTGCTTAGATGTAAATTAAAAAGCGAGATTTGATCTCGTAGAAAAACATTTTATCTAATAGATAAATAAAGTAAAGTCCCTTTCGAGTTCTCTTTTAATTTCCCTTTTAAAAAAACCTTTTCATTTTAAAAAATCACTTTCTTTAAATTACGCATAAAAATCGATTGTAATTCGAATTTTTATCAATAATCCATCATGAATGAAAAGTGTACTAAAAATCTATTATGTTAACCCTTTACGGTCGCATTAAATTCATAAATGTCTCTCTGGAATTAATTACCATTAAAGGAACAATAATAAAAAATATACAAGATCAAAAAATTAAAATCAAAATATTTTAATTTTATATCGAAATAAAATAGATAAAAATAAATAAATAAATAGCTATGATATCTGAAAGTAGACAGACGACCATAAAGGTATACCAGTACCTCCACGCGTGTATTTGCATCGAAATATCCATTTTAATTATAAACATTAGCCCGAGAACAGCCGAGTGATCCCTAACGAGCATTTCATTTACCAACGCAAAGAATCGAAGCCGACGTTCGATAAATTCTAGTTTGCATAGAGATCCGCATCCGAGTAACACAACAAAAACTACAAGAGCATATTACACGAAAATTTCAACGCTTTTATAAATGATCCTGCACTGGCATCTCGCCGCGTCGTCGGTCGAAGACCCGTTAACGAGTATTTGATCCATTTTCCAAATGGAAAAACGCGTTACGTTTAATTATTCCGTCGGAGGAGAAGTTCCGCGATTCGGATCTAATTTAAAACGGTAACCGGATCGGACGTTCTCCGATAACTATGTCCGCGTCGATGTAAAAAAGGAAGAAACTGCCCCGCGGAGATAAATGCGAGAGCTTCGAACGTGGAAAAACGAGACGCGACGACGACGGAGGAGTGTCGGTGTAAAATTTCCACTAAAAAACAAAGAGCGATTCGCGCGCGGCGCGACGCGGTCACGGCGGACAATGAGATACGAAGCGGAAGCGCTCGTCCTGATGCGATTGTTTCCGCGATGAGCATTGTTCCGCAGACGGATATATACACTTTTACTCTTGCTGCTGCGATGGGAAAAAAATGTGTCTATTAAGACGTCGTTACTTGCCTCGTAAACGAACAGCGCGTTTCTCGCGAGCAAACTGCGATTCTTCGCGCGTTTATGGGAACTCGAGACTATCGTGTTGTACGATTTAACTTTTGGTCTAACGAGATGTTAACCCTTTGCAGTCGAAGCCATTTTAACTGTACATATGAAACAATAATTCTAGCTTATAATATTTTCATTTTATGTGACAAAGTGTATTTTTATTCATACGAAATTGATTCTTGTTACTCGTGCCAACAGTTTCACTAGTTAACAATTTTTTAAATCTAATATTTGTTGTTATGAAAATAATCTTACCACATGATAGAACAATTTTAGCTTTGGTGTCACCAATCGAGTGCAAAGGGTTAATAATTAATTTTGTTAAATACAATAGAAATACTATGAGCCAGGAGAATGATTTCGTATTTTCAGTAAAAATGAAATCGATGAAATATGAATCGATAAAAATGAAATGGCTTCGAGTGCAAAGGGTTAAACGAAGCGTACCTAACACAGTCAATAAAAACAGTGCTATCAAATATTTGTACTTCTTCCTCAAACTATCACCGCCCAGGTGTGCTCGCGCGTCTCCCGATAGGGTTAAGTCGGGTTAATGGCCATTTCCAAAGCGGACTAGCATCCACCCTCGTCTCAAACTCCGGGCTCCTTTCAGGTATCATAAGCGAGTTAGAGCGCATGGAGCGAGAAACGCCGAAAGCTTTTAAGCGGAGCGAGGACGTGCGGTATTTCGTTTTGATATCCACCGTGATGACCTGGGCCCTGACGAAGCCGCTGGATCCGGAGGATCCGAGCCTAGCCTTCACCGAGGACCGCTATCGGAAGCGGAAACCGCATCCGAATTACAAGGAGCACATCCAGTGCGAGAAGAACGTGGTCGTAGTCAAGAAAAAGATAAACTTAAAAAAGAAATTGAAGACGCTCGTGATCTGTTCCGGTATCACCTACGGCGACCAGGAGGGTCCTCTTCATTATCTGTTCAAGAGGGCATGGGAGAACGAGCCGTTCCTCCCGATTTTTGGCAACGGCGCCAACAAAATCCCGCTGCTGCACGTGCGCGATCTGATCACGTCAGTGTCGAACGATGCAATTTCGCGGCACGCTGCGTTAATGGCTCCGCTCCACCTCTCTCCCTCCCTCTCCCTCTCTCTCTCTCTTTCACCCCTTAATTCCGGGGCGGAACGTTAACCGAAGCCCGGGCTGGCAACGTTTATCGCGATTTAGCGGCGGCAAAACCGCCCGATAAACACGCGTCGCGTGCCGCGTTCGTCATTGAATAACGCGGCGCGGCGCCATTACGCGACTATGCGCGTCGACGCTGTGTTCCGCGCTTGTTAACAAGGGGACAGTTATCGAGCATTTTGCTGTCCAACTAGCTTCCGGCTCCGGTTCTTCCTTTATGCGATAGCGGACGGATAATTGCTCGGCGATGTATCTTCGCGCGAATTCCTGGCTCGATTATGCATTCTGTGATAATTAATGTTGTTCAGTTTGTAACGAGAGGAAAATAGTATGCAATTTATTAGTATTGTTGAGGGTAGGCATAAGTAATATTTTTTAAAAATTGAATAAATATTTTTTTTAAAAATTGAATAAATATTTTCTAAAAATTGAATAAATATTGTTAGCATTTATTGGTGGATATTATTTACTATTATTAAATTTATTGATACTTATTGGTATTAATTAATGGAACTGATATTTAGCGCTTTTATTGCAAATTTTTTTTAAGAACATAGGGATATTTTTATAAAATATTACTCGCAGAATTTGTCAGTAGTTGTTTGAAGTTTTGCAACCATTTAAAATTTGGAAGACCATATCATAAAATCTAAAAGAAAAAATTCAAAAACCAGTGATTTTGACTGCTGTGATAATAGTGCTTTGGCTAGTGTTAAAAAACAAAATAACAATCAAACATTATTGAAAGTCTCCATCACGAGTCAGATTCCATAAAGTAGAGCAAGGGTTTAATACCGATCCCCCAGTATCAAATTCCGTAATAGCATTTTAATACCCCATATCGTTCTATTGTTTCAGCAGGAATCTTTCCAACCCTCGTACTATGTTCTAATCAATACGACTATTTAAGGGATGTTTAACCCCGCAGACAGTGTGGGACTACTACGCACGACATTAAAAGTTCACTTCGCACAATCTTCGTTTTGCAACATTTTTATACTTAGTACGCTTTTTAAGCGAATTTATAAAGATAGTTTGCACGGTCGAACAAATTTATATCTCGAGGTAAAACAACCACCCACGTAGATATCCTTAATGTGTCTACTCCGTGAAAGGGTACCTTTCAGTTTTTTTGTACAAAGCGAGCTTTAAATGGTACAAGGGTGGGCATAAAAGCTGTGTCCCTTTAAAAATAACAATATCTTTTCATTCACTTGGGCGTGGCCTGTAATTGTCCCTGTTATTACGATACGTATTGTTTGTTTTAATTTATTCTCGGTTACTACTATTTTTAATTTGCTGTTGTGGTTATTGTTAAATATTATTATTGATCATTCACTGTATTCATATCTTATGATTAAGGTTGTTATTACACATTCTTTTATTACTGCTCTGTTTTTCTTCATTATGATAATTATTGTATGTTAATATTTCCTATTAATAATCTACATATTATATATATTAATTATTCATATACATTATTAATATTTATTACCTATATTTTAATACCACAGACGTGTCACAATATTCACTGTATTCCTCTCTTACAATTAACATATTTTATTAATAATTTATATGTTCTGTACGTTATTAAAAAATTGTAATTACACATTCTTTCATTACCATCACCCATACCTTCTTTGTAATTATTATTATTAAAATATTCACATTAAAAAAATACATAGCAATAACGAAAGCACACGTAATGACAATCATTACCATAAGAAAGGAACGCGATACACACGTTCGCAGATTCATAACTTCGTTAGTTATAAAATGAACATAATACGACGGCTAGTTAGAACTGCGTGGGTGTTTACGAGAGATAACTAGACGCAAGTTATAACATTGCTTAAGCACGTTCTCGACTTGGCGAGGGTTCCTAGTTAATTGTTATATTTAGTTAGAAATTCAATTATGAGCTCGTCTGGTCATGAACGATATAGTTTGTTGGGAAAACTATGCGCTGTGTTGTCCTGACCTCAACAGTAATATGTGCGTGTAATACGTACTATGATCATAGTCTTCGTGATTGAGACTGACCTATATAATTTGATTGAAAAATTCTGGCATATTCAAAAAATACAAGTTTTTTCGTTGTGAAAAAACAAATTGGAATGTTAACATATCAGAACTTAAAAATTTACTGTTATATCTTGATTAATTGCCTAATCAATTATTTGGAATCAGTATTACGTGTTGCCGTATTATTCTTATGAAAGTATTATTATTATTACTATTACCAAAGCATTATTATTATTATCAAAGCGTTATTGTTATTATCAAAGCGTTATTATTATTATCAAAATATTATAACTATTATCCAGAGTCAACGTTTCAAGTCGAGGTATTATTATTATCAAAGTATTATTATTATTATTACTAATATCAAAGCATTATTATTATTACCAAATTATTATTTTTATTACTATTATCAAAAAATTAATATTATTCTCATTTTGTTTACAGAGTGATGCTGACCGCACTACGAAGCTGGCCCCCACTGAGTTACATCCTGGCAGTGGAGCAGGAGTCGCCCACCCAAAGTACAATCGTGAAGGTATCATTCCACGCGAACTAATCCATTTTTCACGGCATCTACCCTATACACGGTGTGTCCCAAGCGTCCGTCGCCACGAAATCGATAAAACTTCACGCGAGATTCCACGAGTCCCGAATTCACATCAAAGAAAGCATTGAGAAAAAGAAGAAATATTTCCCACCATCCAGACACCTTTCTTTCCCGGACTTATCAGGCGTAACGTTTCGCTCCTTTTATCTCTTTCAAATGGAACCGCGTATTTTTATCCTTGCGCTCGTTACACAGCTGATACGGTGGGTTCAGTCATGCGTCGCGGCCTTGAATTAGAAAGTTTATAATAAGGAAGCGTCCGAGACTTAACAGTTTTTCAACTGACTTAACAGGGACTTTCTTCACAGCAAATTACGATTAGGAATTTTTCAATTGTTATAATCTCTTAGAAGGGAGAGAATATTAATGTTTATTCCGTGCCCGAATTTACTTGAATGCTTAAATATTAATAACAAGGGATTAGAATTTTATACCAATTTTGAAAGGATGGAATAATATCCATACTTAATAATTTATTAATAGTAATTTCCATCACGAGTCGGAATCTTCAAAGTACGGCAAAGGGTTAAAGCAGGCTATCACCGAGCGTGTCTCGCTCGCGACAGGAACTAATGTTTCTACCGTCATTTTCCATTTTCCATTTTTCATCGTCATTTTCCATTTTTCATCGTTATTTTCCACTTTCTTTATACATTATCAATGCATCGTTGTCTCTTTGATTATTGACCCGTTCAGAGGTCGCTCGTAGCATCCGCGAGATCAAGGTCGGTAGAAGATAACCGCGCGGATCGTTGCCAGCAATATTCGCCCGTAATTAGCCTTGACCCAGCTCGCGGTGCTTCGAGACGAAGTTTCAATGATTCTCCCATCAATTTCTACCCCGCCCCGCGTATTCGTCGATTCATTCATATTGCTCTTCCCCGCTATCTGTTACGATTCGTCCGCCCCTCTGGGCTGCCCTCCCGGCCCGATCAATCATCGAAAAACCCCGTCAGCTTCCTCGTCGTCGTTAATCACGTCTCTCTCTCTCTCCCCCCACGAACTTTTCTATTTTTCATTCCCCGGTTGGTTAATCAATTAGCCGCGCGAGCGGAGGCTCGGCCGTGCCGGCCCAGTGTCTTGCTTCCCAGGAAGCGTGGCCCGTATCGGCCGTATAGATCGCGAGCGCAGAGTTCATTGGAACGATAATGGATCTACATACGTCACCGGGCGCAACACGTACACCCTCTCTCCCTCTCCCTCGCCCCTCTCCCTCTCCCTCGCCCCTCTCACTCTCCCTCACCCTCTCACTCTTCCTCTCCCTCTCCCTCACCCTCTTTCCTCCTAACGTGGCGGTCGCTACGGTCGTAACATGAGGAACAAGCGTTGTCGGGGCGTCACGCCGTCATCGGTAATAGCGACGAATTGTGACGTTACATGCGCGGACTGTATTATACGGAGGACCGGAATTTAATGGCGTAGAAACTGATATATTTAGCCTGGGACTATTTACATCTTTCCTTCGGAGGTCCGAGGTCCTCGAATTCTATTCCAACTCTGACGTTCGAAAAAATGTTGTCTCTCGAGGTAAACTGCTACCCCTCTCGCGCATTTCTAATACTCGCCGATTGGTTTTCCATGATTTTGGCGATAACCAATCAGCGAGTCTGTTTCAAGAAGGCGCCCTTCCTTCGCGCCTTGACGCGTCCTTTTGGGAAGTTGCTGGGACATGGAAGGTGGGGGGCGACAGCGATATTTTAACAAAGACGGGAAATTCCTCCAGGTGTGATCACGGCTGGCCACCGTTGTAAACTAACATGGGACTCACCCTTCGGAACTTTCCTTTCTTTATGATACGTCTTGGCTATCGAGGCCGAGAGAAGCGAGATCCTAATGTTAAGCGATAAAGTATGCGTTCTCTCGGCAGGACGAGTAATTTCAATCTAAATTGCATGGCAGATGTTAGCAAAAAGTCCTAAGCTCAAAAATAGCCGGCTAGATATGTCCGTGGAATAAAGGATATTAGTGCTGGGCATTAATAAGCGTTAAAACTTGATACTGGTCCGTATCGAGACCGGGCCACCGCGTAACAGAACATATCCATTTCGGGGTCACCTATTAATTAACGGGCAGCAAGTCTTCGGCCGTATCTGCTGCTCCGCAGACCGCGGATGTACGCGCGGAGACAGCGGTCTCGAATTTGATTAACCGAGTATCCCCCTCTCTCTCTCTCTCGCTCTCTCTCGCTCTCTCGGAACTGCTGGCTTCTCGACAGCCGATTAATACGACGCTCGGACTGTTACGATGATCTCGGATCGGGATCATCTTCCGACTAATGAATCAGATAACGAATGCCAATGAATCAATATGTCTGACTTGGTTCAAAGATCATCCAAGCTGTCATTACTTAACAGTTTAACGACCAGCTGTTCGGCCGGAAATGTTTTTGTATTTTTATAATGGTAGGGTTGAATGGTATTTGTTTGAGGTATTTTTGTTTAGTTTGTTCGTTGTAGATGGTATGTAATATTTAAATAATTATGGAATAATATCTTAGTAATAGATAGTATATTATTAGTTGTTGTGATAATAGATTGGGGAATAAAGTGTATATTATAGACTACCGGTTAGTAAAGTGTATAGTCTATGTATGTTCATTTTAATGTCGATTTTTAGTTGAAGGATTTTTTTAATTTTTTTTCTAAGGATCTTGTGAGAAAATGTTCCAAATGTTATACAATGTTATACAATGCAACACTTATTTTTTTAAACTCTTGCACTATAATAACGACTCAGACTCGTGATACAGATTTCATGCAAGATCTACTAAATATGAACATTATTAATTTTTTCTACATCGAAATAGAAATAAATTCCTCTCTTATCAAAATCTAGAGTTAAAAGTACATAAAGACAATGAAAGAGATAAAAATTGTCTGGTCCTAGTATTAAAAGTATTAAGGACAAATAAGTGCTGATCAACGAAGCGCGAAAGGAATCGCAGTGCAAGGGGTTAATTTTACTAAAAATAAAAAATGTAAGAACATTCCCCATATTTCAATTTTTTAACTCACCCTATACTCAACATTTTAAAATCCCATTTGGTAATTCAGAATAACTATATCCAGCGAATAATATGTCAAAAAAATGACGTCACTACATCGTCCCCTATCCCTCCCTGTTTCAGAGGATCAGCAGAGCGCTGGGCACCGGCAAGACCAAGAGGATCCCGCAGGAGGAAGCGCTCTTATTGCCGGACGTCACGCAACCGATCTACGATCAGATGACGGTGAACTTGAACGCGGAGCCCGAGTACATTGTCGATCAAATAAGCTGGCACCACGACTCGCCGTTCCACGAGAACATCGACGCGATCGTGAAGGAATTCAGAACGGCCCGGGGACTGCATCCGCTGAAAATAATCGTTGTAGGACCTCCAGCGTCCGGGAAGAGCATCGTCGCCCGCTACCTAGCCGATTACTACGGCGTGCACTACGTTCACGCGAAGCCGTTGATCGAGGAGACCGTGCAAACGTTGGTTAGTCGCAGACAAAACTTCGCTCGTTCCGCCGTTCTCGCCCGCGTTTTCCTGGCCGCAGTCAATTAGCAGCATTGTCTAAGGAAGTCTTATTCAGCTCGCGTAATCACAGTTTCCATCGCGATTTAAAAAGCGGACCGCCTCGAATGCTTTACGGAGGGCCGTAAAGAAATTAAGAATATTCGCTGGAACGTTTAGCCCGCGGCCTCTTGGAACAGTAAATTCAAATGCAGGGCCTCGATTAAGTGGCTTAATGGCCGCTAAGGTCGACTGTGCTATGTATAATGCACTCCGGAGGATTCTGAAATTTACGAGAGCTCGCCCTGAAAAAAAAGTTTACGCTCGTTTGGACGACGCGAAGCTTCGTCGAGCATCGTCCTTAGCGAAAATATCGTCCAAGTTTGCGTTTCTGCAATTCTAAGGATTTTCGTGCTTTGCTGATATTGGTATAGTATATTCTTTAGACAAGGTACAAGCTGTGATATTCAGGATTTGATAATATAATAAATATTGAAAATTATATTAAGAATCATATTGAAAATCAGATGGAAAATCAGATTGAAAGTTAGATGGAAAATTAGATTGAAAATCAGATGGAAAATCAGATTGAAAGTAAGATTGAAAATCATATTCAAAATCGTATTGAAAATCAGATTGAGAATTGTATTGAAAATCGTATTGAAAGTCATCAAACTAAAAAATCAAATTAAAAATCAAATTAAAAATCGTATTAAAAAACAAACTAAAAACCAAATTAAAAGTCGTCTTAAAAATCGTACTAAGAAACAAACTAAAAATTCAAATTAAAAGTCGCATGAAAAATCGTATTATAAATCGTACCAAAAATCAAACTATTGTAAATATCGTGTTAAAAATCAAACTAAAAATCAAATTAAGAATAGACTAATCCTCTAACAACTGTCTTAATCTTCTTCCAATTTTATTTAAAACACAAAAAAACATTTTTCAAAACACTCATCCCACCAAAAATATCTATCACAATCCAAAACCACATCCCCTAATCATTTCAAAAAAATTTCACACCTCCAAAAATACAGCAAATAACACAATAACTATACTTTCACACAATATACTCTGTTCCTAAATAAGTCCATGTTCTCGCCCCGAAGAAAAATCCTGAAAATCACTACCCGCGAACCCTTTTCCCGCTCGAGTCGGAGCAGCTACATTCCGTCTAAATCCGCGACAGGTGGCTGAGATAGAAGAGGCCATGACCGCGAAAGAGCAGGTCAAAGAGGAGGAGACAGGTGCCGGCGACGACGACGAGGACGACGAGGAGGACGTGGAGGAGGAGGAGGAAGGGACGAGGGTCGAGAAGCTGCGCGAGCTGCTGGACGAAATAGAGCGTAACAAGGAGAGAAACAAGGGCCGGCTGGACGATCCTCTTTTGACCAAGTTAGTCGAAACTCCGTTCGATCGGCGTTCTAACGTTGTTTCCCGGAACTGCGAGATCACGTCTGCCAGGCCAGGCGTGAAGAGATCACTCCGATCAGATACGGATCGCAGGAAAACGAGGAAAAGAGGGAAACGCGGCGCGCTCCGTCTACGCGCTCGCGATTTAGATTGCGTTTCTTTGCACAAGGCTCTTATGCAACGTTCTTTTGATCTTATATAATTCCCTTCGCTCGCGTCGTCCTACAGCGACTCGTAGCTTCTCTGCTACAATAACCGATGGATCCTATCGGGACGTCGACGAATTTTGAAACCTTATTTTGAAGATAATTCGAAGATAATTATCTTGAAGAAATTCTGATTTTTCGGCGAAGAATTTTCAGCGAAGACAGTTTGAAAAATTCCATATCAGAGTTTATTCATTCTGAAGACCAAAATTTGTTTAAGACAGGCATCTGTACCTTGAAATGAAAAGAGTGTAGTAAAGGAAACGGGGCATATTATTAAATCAACAGCTTTTGAAAGTAGATATATAATTTTATATATCTACTTAAACATCCGATATTTCGTATGCACCAACCTAATAATATTCTTACTGTTCTTATAATAAATAATGAAATATATATGTATATACGTGTATCTAGAAAATGACAACGACCTTATGTCGAGCTTCTCTTGCTACCCACTGCTACCTTCTTGCTGGAATTCTCTGCATCGGGAATGATGGTACTGTTTACGAAGTGGCAGGTGTTCATTCATCACCGCGGATTTTCATCGCTTATTTATTTCAACGTGTCCGCTGACAGTAGATTAAGCGCCTGCTACATCGTTTGTCTTGCCACGTGTTCTCATGGTTGTAGTTTATTTTATTCGGTGCAACGTTTCCTCTTTCTGGACGATGGGGAATTTTAAGGGGAAGCCATGGAGTGACCAATTGCAAATGTGAGGCGCAAATGGAATCGAAATGTTGGGGGTGGTTTTTGGTATAGTGTAGTTTTATATATATATACGAGTTCAGACTCCCTGACGGAGACTTGTAACAATAATTTGTTAGGTATGAATGTTCATCCGTTCCTTTAAGTAGAAATTAAATTTCAATCTATTGTTACCAATATTTAAACATTCGAGTAGATGTCAGCACACAATAAATATAAAATTCCTTTTTCTTCAAAGAAATTAGTGCGATCGAAAAAAATCATAGTAATTGCAAAGAAAATGGTAGGCGAAGGGGTTAAAATTAACCAGTTGCTTCTACTGTACCTCAAACGAACTGTTAATCAATAATACATTCTCAACAGTGCAATCAAACCGAGATTCGACTCGCTCTCAAACCGAGATTTTCAAACCAAATTGAAACACTCCTCAAACATCCTCTCCTCGCAACCGCTTCCAAAAAACCATGCACGCCGCACAAACGTGTAACGCGGCATTGGAAATCGCCGGTTTCACCGAAGCGATTAAAAATCGTGGACCGAAAGCTCGGCAGCGCGCAAACATCATCGGAGCGTGTTTCGCGCGGCATCGACGGCAAATATCGCGTTCGAATCGCGCATTAAGCCCGTATTTAGGTGGCCGTGGTCGTTTAGCTGACCATCGTATTCCTCTCCTCCTATAGAAGGCACACACATGTGTGTGCGCGTGTGTGTGTGCCGGTGATGCGCACACAATTTGATTTATCGAGCGCGACTCGCGCGCGCGTGGCTGCTGATCGCGTAAATGGAACCATCGCCGAGTTTAAAGCTTGTCGGCGGTTTACGCGGCCGCTTCTCCCTCCTCGTCGCATTCACCGCACGTAAGAAATTTCGTTTCGATGGGGTTTGCTCCGAGTTACGTGTTCTCGCGCGCGGACCGACGTAATATACACTGCAGCCAATCTCGCCCCGCATGAAATAGTGGATGATATCCACCAGGCACGATGCTCCGTCGCCCCCGAACGTGCTATATTTTTCATAATTAATATAAGGTTGATTCATTAATTAAACAGCATCGAGAAGTATACATAAAATACTTCCACTCAATGTTTCAATTTCCGCTTGAAACATTTCAAACTTTTCAAAAATTTACAAAGGCAGCAACTCTAGCCATTAAAACACACACTGCAATTAATTCGCGACACACTCGTAATAATAATAATAACAATAAAGAATAATAATAATAATAATAAAGAATAATAATAATAATAATAATAATAATAATAATAAAGAATAATAATAATAATAATAAAGAATAAAAAAAACAGTTCTATAAATTCGCAGTTATCAATCCACTCTAACAGACTTTCCACGGTTTACCTAATTTCAAGTCGAAGTACAGCATAAAACACCGTGCGTCGCTAGGTTCCCAGAACGCCGACGTTTAAATCGTTCCGCTCGTCGTGCGTCCGTCTCGCGTCCAACACAACCGGCGAGTTTAATCGCCAGGATCCGTGAAATTAATAAAGTCCCCGGTTCCGTTTTAATTCCCTTGACCTTGTTTCCGCTCGCTTCCTGAACGACTCCGAACAGAAGATATCTCCCGATCGGGTATTATTGTCTCCTCATCCGGAAACTTATTGCCTCTTCGTGTTCGGGTTGCTCTCTTTGAGGTAAACGCGTATTATATACCCCGTTCGCGATTGGTCGCCGGGGCTTCGAGCCCCACAAATACCCGCGGTGATTTATACAGAAAGATTGATATCGACGTACCTACACCCCCACACGGTACAAGTCCCCGGACGCGGTTATTCCAACGGGAATATTAATCCCGGCGCGGCAGCCGTCCGCTGACGTACGAGCGTAGGCTTTCTGACCGGATCGCAGCAAGAGGAGCCGGTATTACGATCTAGCGAAATTTTTAAAAACAATTAAATATTCCACGGCCGGGGGGAGTTCTCGCGAACTAAAAACAACCGCTTTCTATTTTTCGTGCCGAGTAACTACGGGTCTTGGGGAAAATACAGTCAGTCCCATAAGTATTCGCACCCTCGTTGCTTAGAAGAGAAATCTGTTGAAATCAAGGGACGCCTGTAAAATTTTGCAATAAACTTTTTATTACGAATGGACACATGTATAAAGTTTATTTATAGCAAATTATAAGAAAATTGATTAACTAATAACGAAAATATATTGATTTTACACCTCGTAGTACGTAATAACAAAAGTATTCGTACCAGTGTAGATTTTTGTTATAATTTGGCATAAATAAACTTTATACATGTGTTCATTTATAATAAAAAGTTTATTGCAAAATTTTACACGCGTCCCTTGATCTCAACAGATTTTTCTTATGAGGAACGAGGGTACGAATACTTATGGGAGTGACTGTAGCTTCATCGAACACCGTCCGGTATTGTTTTAATTCGACGTGCGCGCCGAGAAATCGAGAACTTTTCCCGAGCGAACGCAGGACTTTGTTGCCGCCATCGTTCATTCCGTCACGCGAACGCTCGCTGCTGTACTCCCTGGAGGAATTGTTTTAAACTTATCCACCTACAGCTCTCCTACTTTCGTGTCTATTATTATTGAAACTTCGGGGAACGACGGTGCTTACCTGATTCTGCTTTATTTACCTCGCCGGATGAAACGAGGCGGAGTTGCCACGGTTTTGTAAAAATTCCGAGAGGTTGAATTTACTTGGACTTTCAGGAACTATACTTTAATTGACTATGTACGATGTTATATTTAGAGAGAAATTTGTTTACTGATAATTAAAGTTAGTTTATATGTTAATTGCAGAATAAAAATTGTCGATCTGGTTATTTGATGGCTGTGATATGGTTGGTGTTGGACTTTATAGGGTATTTAATTTATTATTATTGTTTTTAGAGATGTTCAGTTCGTGGCATTTGTTTCAGAATGTTAATAGTTTAAAGACCGATTTTTATAACATTTTTATCAGCAGAGGCATATCTTAAATTTTCGATTTAGGCTCTGATAGAAAAGCTAAAAAATGAAATTTTTAAAAATTTATTTCGTCGTTCCAAATAATATTAAAATTTTAGCAAAGTAGCTCAATCATCATCTAGTACATTAAACCCTCTATCATATAAAAGAAAATTTATTTATTTTATTTTATTATACACATCACTTAATACAATCTAAAAAGTTACTACCAGCCTAGTAAAACTTACTAAAGTTGCTATTAATATTAATCATTAAATTTTCCAAACATACAAGGCCAATTAGCTTGAACATTTAAATAAACCAAATTAAATCAATTTTGAAACCCATTAGCTCAAACTCAGTTCCAACAAATAATTGCATAATAAAAAATGACCACAACAATAATCTATAAAAATCTACAATTACGCGCCAGTTCTATTTAATTATTACTCTCAAATCCCTCAAGGATGCTCTTTTTCATTCATCAAAATATTTTCAGAACAGTCATATAGAAAATACATTTGCTGGAAAGACAATGAGACATGTCACGCGGTAGTCGTCCACGTGTTGATCGATCTACGTCCGCACGTAACCGGGGTTGACATTCCGTTAAAGGACCCGACCGAACTCATTAGCCAGCCTAATAGAACTGCGTTTCGTGACGCACAGAGAGAGAGAGCGAGAGAAAGAGAGAGAGAGAGAGGCGGGCGGATTCTTTTACGCGAAGTTGCAGCAACGCTGCGTGGGAGTCGCTCTGCTACAGCACTATATACCGAACGCGGGACAGGGTTACCGGTATAATTGCGATCGATCCCTTTCGCTGGTGTCGCGCTCATCGGATTACTTCCCGGAAAATTAACTTTCCGAGTTATTATCGGAAGTCGAACTTCCGGGAGCCGTCCGCGACGCGTCCGCGCGGTCTCCGTTCAGAAGCGGTTCCCCGTTTAAGGAACGAGTTCGACGATTAAGCACGGCAAATTACGCTACCCCCTGGTTCCGATACATTAGCCAGTCGAACGACTTGTCCAATTGCCAAATCGTTCAGAAACTGCGCTTTTTATCTATCGTCGGTTTGACGACTTGAAAGCCCTCCAACGATTTTTACCCTTCGCTGAATTCGAAAATTTAGATCCCGAAAATGTTTCACGCAGAAGACTCTTCGGTAATTAATGTAATTGCTCGGTGGATCGATGTTCTTGAAATTGGTTGGGTTAAATGCTGGTTTTCGTATTTATGACGAAGGAATTTTATTTCGGATTTATTTTGTTTCATAAGGAGTTTCGTTTTGTTCTAAGAATATCGAAGGATTAAAGGTATTGCAATAGCTGTGACATTTTTTTAATTTGCTGTAAAATAATTTTCCTAATTGTAAGACGAAGCTTGCAGCACTTATGAATATTTGTTAAAATTCTTCGAAATATCTATAAAATCTAAGCTTATCCCTTCAGCTTCAATGAAATATAATTATAAATTATAGATAACTAACTGTAAGATTAAAAATTTTCCAAGCTGTCAAACAGAATATAGAACACTTATAAACAAAATATACAAATTCATAAACAGAGAGACAGTGTTAAAATCCAGATGTCAAAGACATCACACTACCCCTAAACAACCCCCAATTGGTCATCACCATAAAATCACTCTCCTCTATTATCAACTGCACAAAAATAAGAAATAATTAACAATAATAGCTTTTTAACTCTAAACAACTCCGTTCAAGATTATACCGAAGAAAGCTGAACTCGATGGAGTGTCGAAACCAAGGGTACGTCATAGACGGCTACCCAAAGACACTGGACCAGGCGAAGAAGCTGTTCGGTAAAAGTCAATCGGACGAGCAAGTAGACGAAGAAGAAGAAGAGGATTTCGACGAGGAAGCAGCCGACGCGTTCGGCCATTACACGATCATGCCGGAGCTAGTCGTCTCACTGGAAGCGAGCGACGATTTCTTGAAGGAGCGAATTATTCAGCGACCAGAATGGGAGATCCAGGGCACTCATTACACGGAGAAGCACATGATGCGTCGCTTAAAAGAGTACAGGTAAAACGGAACGAAACCCCGACAGGTATTTTGCTGGCAACTAAGTAATTGCGGATTTAAAATAAGAAAAGAAATTCAACTCTTTGCTTAAAAATATCAGTTTATTCAATTAGACAAATCAATGTTGACACTGCCTTTTTTTCAAGGTTTTAGTTTAATATACTGTATATAACATAAAAATCGTGCTCGCGATGCTTGCTATTTTGGAAATAATGTAATAAAATATGTCTGAAACGCGGGGCTTGACCTTCCATGTTCAAACTGTAATAAAAACGAAACTAAATAATTAATCGGTGCGATTTTCTTACTAAATTAAAGGTAGAAGTCCAAACAGCAAAAAAACATTATAGATCGGGTGCTTTGATCCTGTCTTTTTGGAAGTAATACAATAAAATATGTCTAAAATGCGCTTCTTGTCTTTCTATATTCAAAACAGTGATAAATAGTAAATCGTAATAATAGTAATCGAAACTAAAGAACTAATCGATACAATTTTCTTACTAAATTGAAGATGAAAGTCCGTACAGTAAGAAAACGATATAACTTAATTACTTTGAACACGTTGATAAGACAAAAGAATTGTACTGAGACTATATATTAACAAAATCCGCAAACATTTAATTGCCAACCCAATACATTGTTCTTGCCGGTTTCGGTAACCGACGGACTTTCTCATTTGTCGCCGACAGAAATAGTAAAAAGAAACAGTGTTAATGGAACGGTAATTAAATTCCAGCAAGCGCGCATAGAGCACCTTGTTCACCTTTTATTTCAATGGCGAGACAACCGACGAGCTTAATTAACAAAAGTTCTCGGATAATAGAGTAATTCGCCGGATTTTAATAGCTCGACGGAGAAACTCGGTAACGGAGAGAGAATTTATATAACCAGTTTGTTTCGCTTGTTTTTTTAAATAGAACGGGTTAGGGTGTGCTGCTGGGGGCGTCATCAATGGCGTGTGTAACTCGTTTTCGGACAAAGGACACGCGCGTCGATGATTACGATGTCGCGGGCTGATATCGTTTCGTTCGTTTGGTAAAGAATATGCGGGTGTAGTATGAATGGACGAATCTGATATTGTTGATATTTTAATAATTTCAATGAAACGGAAACGTTGCGGTGATTATTATGAATTTTCCGTCGCGTGTTATGCTGGTTGGAATTAATTTTCTTTGGACGAACAGTGACACATAACAAGGTTAATTAGGGACGATAAAATTTATTAACTGTTTTTTAAAGTTTAAGTTTTTATAAATACAAAAATAAATGAATAAATAGGTAAATGAATAAAGAAATGATATTCGTAAATATCGCTTTATTTGTCGATAATTATTGCCAATTTATTCTCTATTGAAAGCAACGAGTCCCTTTCATATATGAATACAAAAATAAATGAATAAATAACTAAATAAATAACTAAATAAATAGATAAATAGCTAAATAAATAGATAAATAGCTAAATAAATAGATAAATAGCTAAATAAATAGATTCGTCCATTAGCTATTTCGCTATAGTCCCACGCAACGACTCCATCCTTTTCGCGCACGTTTCTCCGCGTCCATCATCGCGGAAACCGCGCGTTCCAATAGACCGCGATCCATCGCATACACACGATTTCTGTGCGCACACTATTTTGTAATAATAAAGCAGGCGCGCATTACTACCGGAAACAGCGGAATTCAACGCTTTCTGGCTACGAACCGATGAGGTTGGAAACATTATTCGCGACGGCGTTCCTCATCGCGCGCACTCTCTGTGTGTGTTCCGTAATATTTCTGCGCGCGCGCTCGCGTTGCGAGAGGGAAATTACCACGGCCCGCGGGCAAATATTTCCGAATAACGTAATAATTGACGCCCGGCAGAGAAACGTTATTAAATCGGGAAACATGTGCGGTGACATTTTAAAAGCGTCCGAGAGAGGGGGGGGGGGTTTCGAACCGTGACCGCCGCGATAAATCTATTATTTTTAAGAATTTAGTTTGCCCGCCGATATTTTGCTCCCGGCGCACGGTGACCTCTTTTTACCAATGCGATTTCACCGATTCGATTAAACATTCGTTCTGCCCGTTTTGCCGATGCGACGACTACGCTTGTTACCGAATCGGGAAGCGTGTGGAACGATGGAAACCGCGTGCTTGGAATATTACGATTTTAGAGGACAATGAATCGATTTATTAAACTTTACTTTATACATATATATAATATTGAAACGAATAAAGCGATGTATTTGTACGAAATGAGATTAACAGATGAAATAAACGGCGAGTAAAATGGAAAATGGATTAACGTAAAGGTAACGTGGTAAATAAAATAGAGAGATATTATATAACATATTTCTCTATATAATATAATAGAGATATAATATATGAAATAGATCGGTAAGGATTTATGAACCGATCTAACGATTTAACCCCTTGCACTCGAAGCCATTTTAACTCTAATTCTAAAATAATTTTTCTAACACATAGCATTTCCATTTTATACGACAAAATGTATTTTATATGAAAATGAATCTTGTAACTCATGCAACAACAGCTATACTTTTAATAATTTTTGAAATCTAATTTCTCATAATATACGAATTATTTTTACTTATTTCTTATCATAATTACAATATTTTACTTATTTACTAATTTTTACTTATTTATTAATTTTTACTTACTTATTAATTTTTACTTATTCATTAATTTTTACTTATTTATTAATTTTTACTTATTTATTAATTTTTACTTACTTATCAATTTTTACTATTATTGGAACGTGCTCTAACAATTTTAGTGGTGCCTCAGAGTCGCCACTCGATTGCAAAGGGTTAAAGAGCGGCTACACTTTGGCCATAGCCAGCGGCAATTTTTCTACTGTTATATAACTGTTTCGTCCGTGTAAATTTACTTCCCTTGGAATTATTATTCGCCGCTGATCGATTGCAGGAGTAGGAACACGGACGACAATACGCCTCTGCAATTTTTCGACGAAATTGAAATTCACCCGCTGATCATCCCCATAGAGGACGACGTGTGCCCCGACATGTTCCCGACGATCTATCAGTGTCTGGAGAAGCTTGGCCCGCCGTCGGACTACGGTGAGCAGAGACTTGCCGTTCGATTTCGTCGGTTCCGCCATTTGTCACACACGCCACCGAGGCGAATAACCGCTCCGACAAATTGATCGACCAGGAAAACTATAGTCGCGCGAGATGAACCGCGAAGCGGTATAGTATAGTGAGGGGTGCGAGAGACAAGAACTGTCTGGTGTTATTAAGGAAAATATTAAGGACAAATAAATGCTAATCGACGTAAAAGGAATTGTAGTGCAAAGGGTTAATTTCTACGTTTAAGACCATTAGGGCCAAGGGTTAAGGGCCACGACGTGCTCTTCGATCCTTCTTTTCTTATTCATTGTCACTGTATTATTTTGTCTTTTTTATTTCTTTGTTCACAAAGAAATTAGATAGATCTTTAATCACACATATGTGATTATTTAATTTAAACATTTTCGTATCTTTAACCCCTTGCACGACGACTCCTTTCACGTTGCGCCTTTTAGCATTTATTTTGCCTTTAATATTTTCCTTAATGAAAGCAGATAATTCTTATTTTATTATAATATCTTTATTTACTTAATTTCCTAGACTTCGATAACAAGAACTAAATTTGATTTCGATTTAGAAGAAACGAATGCTATTTATATTAAGCAGATGTCATGAAATTTTTATCATGAAAATTTTATTTTTATCGCGAGTCTGGCTCGTTATTATAGTCCAAAGGGTTGAATGAATATATAAGTTTATTTTAAAAGAAAACTCCGACGTTATGCGATTAGGAGTAACCGCGGAGAAGGCGAGGAAACTGCGAGAGACGGCGCGAGCGGAAGCGGAGGCATCCGAATTCGCCGCGAAGCAACAGGCGGAGAGAGAAATGGCGGAGCGCAAGAGGCAACGGGAGAATAAAATGGTCGAATGGGTAAGAGCGCTCTTCCCTCGAATTAAAAATGCAAGCGCGGTCTCCGCTTGGAAAACTGGAAAGCAGACGGGAGAATTCAGCTTGGTACAATGTGACGTGTAAAGTAGTCGACGGATCGAAACGTGGGCGGTGCTTGATCAACAGGTCATCGAGAGTCTTGGAAATATTCGAGCCGTGTGAAAATGCTGGAAATCAATTTTATCACTGTTTTATATTTTTTGTAGATACTGTGGCCTTTATTTTTTTGTAAATACTCTGGTTTTTATTTTTTTGTAGATACTGTGGTTATTAATTTTTTGTAGCTACTGTGGTTTTTATTTTTTCTAGATACTGTGATTTTTATTTTTTAGTAATATTTAATCCCTTGCCAGTTTTGCAGATTTAATAAGTTATGTTGAGGTTATGATCTATATAATATTTAAACCCTAGCCAGTCCCGAGAATTTAATATGTTATATTATACCTATCAAATTCCACCCACTAATTAAACACCTATAAATTACTATATAACCTATTAAACTCGCCAGTCCTGTGAATTTAATAGGTTATGTTATTCTAGTGTAATAGAATAATTTCGTCCACTGTATAAACAGCGCCCGACTTTCAATATTTTTAATAACTATCTCAACTTAACCAAAAGATCAATAATGCTTTCTTCAATCTCCCGCAACTTCCCTGAAAAATTATTATAAGCAGCTGGTACGATTCGCGACCGTCGCGCAACATTACTAAAAAGAACGCGGCGCGTGCGAAAGTTTCGTACTGTCGCGAAGTCCCATGCATCAGCGAAACATCAACTTCTGCGGCGCGGGCCAGAAACGAAACTCCATGATTGATGCACGGAACGTTGCCACACACACAAACACAAACACACACACCGTGTCGCGTTTCGCCACGTGGCAACTTTCCACTGTCGCGGCGTTACTTTTAAACACGCCGAAGAGCGGCTGAATCCTTAAACGGCGGCGACCTCTCCCCTGCCCCCAATAAATCATGATCATTTGTCCCATAAAAAAAAAATACGAAGGCTCGTAACTGTCGCGCCTCCGCAATTCATTGGCCTAACTCTCCGATTTATTAGCAGTTCGCAGATGGTACCCCGGTAACTTTACAACTTCATAATGTAATTTATACCGAGAGGAGATAAGGGCGGCGGCGCGCGCGCTCGCTCGCGCTCAGGGTGTGTCAAATCGGGTGTCGCGCGAGTTGTTTGCTCCGGCAGGATCAGCTCCTGACGCCTCCCGTTTCGCCCGAGCCCTCTATATTTATATCCTTATACCGTCCTTTTTTTCCACGGAGTATTTTGTTTCCCCTCGCATTTCATTTTGTCGGTTCCACGGCGTTTCCGCTTGTCCCGTCCATTTTACTTTAATCAATTTCATTTTATATCGCGGAGACGAGAACGAATATATTGCAGGCGCTGTTGAAGCTGTTTTAAATAATTTGCGAGCTTTTTACACGGTTTGGACGTTCCTGTATATTTATTTAGACTGTCTTTTATACTGTCTTTTGTTTCAAATTTTCTTATATAAAATTTCACAGTATTTCTGCTTGTTATTTCTATTTTCTTTTAAATTAATTTTATTTTATTTCACAGAGTATGGTAAAAATCATTGTAAGCGCTGTGAAAGCTGTTTTAAATAATTTACAAGCTTTTTACACAGTTTGGAAGTCCTGGATATTTATTTAGATTGTCTTTTATACCACCTTTTGTTTCAAATTTTGTTACATCAATTTTATATCGTTTTTACTTGTATCTATATTTTCTTTCAACCAATTCTATTTTATTTCACAAACACGCGACCGGAGATGTTATTTTAGATAATTCACTGCAAGCTTCCAATTCAATATTTCGCACGTTTTATATCTTTCCTTAGACTCTCCTTTACACAATTTTATGTTTCAAATTTTCTTACATCAATTTCGTCTCCAAAAATTGTCTTCAAAAATAACAAGAAAAAGACGGAACGCTCTGATATTCGGAAAATACGATAAAACCTTCGACCTCATTTTTTCCTTCTGCTCCTCTCTCTCTCTCTCTCCCTCTCTCTCTCTTTATCTGTCCATCTATTTACCTATCTACCTATCTATTTGTCCATCTTCTTCTCTCTGTATTTATAGAACGCACACGCTTCCATCGCGTCAATCGCCGCGGACTCCGTTGCCGGAACGCAGCGAACGATTCCGCTCGAACAAAAATTACGAAACAAAGGGGTACCATCCGCGACGTGGGCCGACGGAATCGCGTCCCATCGATCCCTCATATCGTCTCTCTCTTTTCATTAGCTAAGTGAATACAGATTATCGTCCCCAACCAGTCGATATTTTATAGGAACCGATTGATCGTCCGCGATTCCGTTCGTGCTGCCGTCGGCTATTTCTCCCCGCAGCCATAAACGCGATTGCACGCGGCCACCGGCGTCTCTCGAATGAAAAAAAGCTGCCGAGTTTCCAATAAATTCATATGATTCTTTCCCACGCATCGACCACGGTGCCCGCTGAAATATCGCGCGGAGCGTTTTACGGAAACGCGGTACTTTTAACCCTTTGCCGTAACATTTTCTTTACAATTATCACGATTAGAATATTTTCGATCGAAAATATATGATTATATTTTATATAATTTCATCGAGGAAAAAGGAATTTTATTCGCGATTCGCCGAAACGGCGATCGAACGGACGCTGTCGAAAGTCTTCTCGCGCGAACCCTTGTCGCGACCGTCGCTTTGCCGTAAAATCCTTGAAATAACAGGGGTTAATTCGCGCCGGTACTCCGCACGGCAGTCATTAAATTTCGAAATTCCAGGAAATTCCGTTCGGCTCATAATTCATGGCCGCGAAGTGCCGGTGAAATACGATGGACGACGCGCGAGGCAAATTCAACAGCGTTTCTAAATTCGGTGAAACGTTTTTCGCTTCGAAATTCGTATCTTTTAATCGATTTAAAAACGGCTTTTATTTACAGGGTAGTCTGCGTTTTAACCCTTTGCACTCGAGTGGTGACTCCGAGGCATTACTAAAATTGTTGCAGCGCGTTCCAAAATCATTTTTATATCATGGAAGATTGGAGGCTTTTGTCAAATGGCAAACATTTTGTCAAAAAGACAGAAGAAGTTATTTTGAAGTCAGAGAAGTTATTTTAGAATTACAGTTAAAATGGCTCCGAGTGCAAAGGGTTAAAATGCAAACGGGGAGGGCGAAGCGGTCAATGATACGTCGCGCGCGAGGGTTAACCCTTTGCACTTAAAGGCATTTCAACTGCAAATCTGAAATAACTTCTCTGGCTTCTAGTATTTATTTTTAATAATTTCATATAACAAAATTCATTCTATGCATACGAAATTAAATCTCGTCTCTCATTTAACAGTCACGCTTCCAACAATTTTTAAAATCTAAGCGACGCCTATAAAAATAATTTCGGAACATGTAACAACAATTTTACTGGACGCCGCTCGAGCGCGAAGGGTTAATTTCTTCCGAAATATTTGCCGGTCGACGTTTTATTGTTCGGCCGCGTGTCACGATCGCCTAAAATCCCGGTTTATTTATCGCGGTATCGGGCGAGCTTTTTCACGAACGATACATCAAAATGGCTCGTCCTTTTACAAGCGGAGATAACGTTTACAATTTGCGTCGCGCGATCGAAACGATCGACGCAGGTTTTTTTTTCGTCCGCGACGCGGGTGTCAGGTGTCGCGAATTTATGACACGAGTTCGCGCTCGTTCAACTTTCGAGTGGTCCGGCGCGAGCTGCTCCGGGGAATAGAATAAGAGTGGCTCGCGGGTTCCTAGAAACATCATCGCAGCTGGACGCGCATACGGGGGCCGTTTGTAATGCAAATTCGGTTTTTCTTCTGCTTCCGTTCGCAACCGGCCGTAATAAATCACGTCCAAGTTGGCTCTAGGCTTCGGGACCGGTGTCGGGTTTTATCCGCTTATTGCTTTTTACGAAACGCGACGATCACCGTGTCATATTTTGCGTGAAGTGTCTTTTAACGTTTCTCAACCGAGATTTCGTTTTTGAAAACAGTATGGCGACTACATTCGACATGGGTTAATAGATGGGTTTCTTTCACGAAAGTTACCTAAGCCGGGCCTTGTTTCTATATGTATATACGCCGTAACCGTCGTTTTAGCCTTATATAAGGCAAGAATCGGTTGTTAGCTTTAGTGACAAGTCCTCTAGCAGGGCCAGGACGAAACAGACTCCCTTTTCCTTTCCCCGTCGTCAACAAAATCATCAGACTACCTAGAGTGCCACAGTATATATTTAAATATTACAAATAATAATATTATAATATTAAAACTTTTTAAATATTTTTATGGCGACTACTTTCGATACGATTTAACAGATGCGTTCCTTTCACGAAAGCTACCTAAGACAGTCCCTGTTCCTATATATACCGCAAAAACGTCGTTTTACCCTTATCCCTGTCTAAGGCAGAGACAAAACGCTCCCCCCTTTCCTTCTCCACGCCAATAAATTCACTACACTTCTCAGAGCACCACAATAGCCTTGTTGGGACGTCACAGTGTCACAGCTTTTAGCCAAAAATTTTTCTTTTTTATTTTTTGACAAGTACATCTGCAATCTGTTAAAAAATAACAATAAGCAAGAGCAAAAATTCTAAGCTGAAAAATACCTGGCCAGGTACATCCATGTCATAAAGAATATTAATATTAGTTCATACTATATTATTATATACTATATTATATAGTATAATCTAGTATATTGTACTATACCATACTATATCGTATTATACTAAGCACTAGCAAACGTTAAACGCATCGCACGTGGCACACGTTTAATTACCGAACAAAGAGAAGATCGCGGTGGCAACGTTCTCTCCGCGAGACAATATTTAATCTAGCGTTTGCAACAACGGTGTACGCGCCGTTATCGGGGAAAAAGGAATTTACGAGGCGATTCATCGCGCGGAAATATTAATTCTCCGGGAGAGAACCGTTTCACTTTGGCCTATTTTATCGTCTCTTTAATAGTTGTCGAGAGGCTGCACACCGTAATTCAGACCGTATACTTTTATTAAACCTGTATATTGCTTCGAGACAACCTTATATCATGGCGCTAGTTTTTCCATCGATCGCGTCTCGTAACGAACAATTATTATTGTATACGCTATTCCGATAAACGCGCCGTTGAACATGATCGATGATACGAAGCGTTTACGAGCAGTATATATCATGTCGTATTTCTCGCTGCTGACATTGTATAATTTTCGCAGACTTCATGGAGCGATCAGTAAACGTCTTGGAGACGTCCATTTCACGTCTGATCGTGGTCTGGAATTTTATTGCGTTGAAAGGAGCGTTTTCATTTGTTGGACGTTCCTGGGATGTTTTTAGGACGTTTACAGGACTTGTAGGATGTTTTTAAGGCTTTATGGGACTTTGTAAGACGTTTGTAGGACGTTCGTAGGACGTTTCTAAGACTTTATAGGATGTTTCTAGAGCTTTATAGGACTTTATAGGTTGTTTCTAGGGTTTTATAGAACTCTATAGGGCCTTATAAGTTTCTAGGATTTTATAAGACGTTTCTAAGACGTTTCTAGGATGTTCATAGATCACATGAGTCATCTCAACCCTCTTAGTCCCAAAGAACGATACATCATTGTTATGATACTCTCGAAAAAATATTTTCGTAATATTTTTACTAACAACTTAATTTCTTATTTTTCCTCCCTTTCTAAATTTAATAATTATCAGATTTTACAAAATTCTTGCAATTCCTTTGCGAAATTTTATCAAATTGTATCAAATGAATTTTGTACATTTTCCTCGCGTATACATCACTCTTTTGTTCGGGTTAAAAGCGTCTCGAATATCGCGCACTAGACGTCTTTAAGACGTCTTAAATACGTCTTGAATGTCGTGCACCAGACCTCTTAGATCTTAGGTCTTAGAAGACGTCTTAAAGACATCCTTGCGTTACCTGGGCGTGTTTGCGGATCTCTTAGAAAGGAACTGCTGCAAGATATTAAAATATTTCCCATTGTGTTCGTCTCTCAATAAGACGCAATTTGCGAGGCACAGATTCGTAATTTTAGACAACAATCGTTTCGTAATTCCACGTAATAAACGCCCCGAATGAAAATCAGGGTTTGCCCAGAAATACTTGGCCTCGCACTATCAATATTAGCTATTGGAAAACGTCAATCATCGGATTCCTATTACGAAGTACGACTATTGGGTACATCTATTCCGTCTCGCACAATACTGGCACGGACGATATTCGATAAAGCATAACATGCATTACTTGCATCATTTCATCGCATAATTTCCGTCTAATTATAGAGTTTAATAACGGGCACGTAACATCCTCTTGTTTCGTGCTTTGTTCGAATATTTTTCTACGATACATTGTTCGCCGTTTATTTCAATTTATCTCTCTCTCTCTCTTTCTCTCTCTCTCTCTCTCTGTATTTTAATATTCTTTTGCGTTATGTTTTTCTTTGTGCCCGTCGACGTTTGTTTCGACGCTCCTTTGTGACGGGGCTTTTTCTTTGTTATCGTCCAGACTGAACATTGGTTTTGCTTAAAAATGCAACAAAAAAGCGCGAGCGGAGCAATCACTCAATCGGTTGTTAATACCGGGTGGTACGAGCGGTTAGTCCATAACCTGTGACTTTTGAAATATGCATCGGGCTATGAATTTTTTAATACGAGAGTTGCGTCGCTTAAAGGGGTGTAGTGTGCGGTTTATAATTGTTTTATGGGTGGAAAGTATAAAATTTAACATTCTTTTCTGAAATGAAATACAATGTATATTCTATATCAGAATATGGGAGAATATTGAATTCTTCGTAGAAAAATATTGACTATTATTAGCCCTAAACCTGATAGCAATATAGTAATTACATTAGGTAGTAATTATGTAATAGTATTATTTAATAGTAATTGCGTTTTATTTTTGGAAAATTTTCTTCACCTGGAATAGAAATACTAAAAGTACTCGGCTCTCGCCGAATATTTTATATAAACATCAATAATATTTTTTATAAAATAGTTATATAATTATGCAACAGTGATTTTCTTTTATTTTTTTAAAATTGCCTCAATTTTTCGCCGACCTGCAGAATTTTATCGCAAGGTTGAATTTTTAATTTGATACTGCGTTAAAAAAGAGGTCAGCTCTCGTCGAATAATTTTTAAAAAGTAATTACACTGAATTTTTTCATAATTTTCTTCACCTCCCACTGACCTGTACAAGTCCCCATGACATGATTGAATCTTCAACTTAATATCGCTTTAAAAAAGGGGTCAACCCTTGCCAAATATTTTATATAAATATCAGTAGTAATTTTCATAAAATAATTACATAACAGTATTATGTAATAGTAATTTCATTTTATTTTTTAAAAATTGTCTTCACTTTGCGTTGACCTATATGTATATGTCTGTGACAAAATTGAATTTTCAATTTAAAATCGCATAAATAAAAGGGTCAATCCTTGCCAAATATTTTATATAAATATCAATAATATCTTTTATAAAATAATTACATAACAGCATTAAGTAATGGTAATTTTCTTCTATTTTTATAAAAATTGTCTTCACCTTTCGCTGATCTGTACAAGTCCGTGACAAAGTTGAATCACCGACTCGATACCGCGTAAAGAAAGGGGTCAGTTGCCGAATATTTTTCGCCGGTCATCGTCGTAACTTTCCAGCACGAGGCAACAATGTGTATCGCGCGCGGAGCCGCGGTGAAAGATTAATGCGCCGGGCGTAACGGTGGTGTCCGATAGATTTTCGTCTTCGCAGACGGAGCTGATGGAGACGCTGAAGGAGGAGGAGGAGGAGAGACTGTGCCTAATGGGAATGCCTCTGAGACACTACCTGGTGAAATACATCTTCCCGACGTTGACGCAGGGCCTCATCGAAGTTGCGAACCTGCGACCGGACGATCCGATCGACTTTCTGGTGAGTAGTTTTTGTTTTAACAATTTTCCTTAACACCTTCGAATACAACGTATTTTTAGATCTACGTTGATTATGACTTTTTAGTTTTTAATTATTTCCTTGATATCGTGAGGTGATTTTCGGGTCACAAGATGATTTGTTCATGACACGATATTTTTGTCATTCTCAGATTTCGATGATAGTTAACAATTTTCCTCCCATTATGTTCTTAAAATTCACAGTTTAAAAATTAGATTTTTATTAAATTAGTGGAAAATTCGAATGAACTAAAAATTAAAAAAATAAATTAATTAAATAATGACGATTTATTCAGCTAAGACAAAATGAAAATATTGAAAATTTCGAATAATTTAACAAGTTAAACTTCGAATGAATTGGCAAATTAAACCTCGAACGAACTAACAAGTAAACCCTCAAATGACCTAACAACTTGAAACTCGATTTAATCAAATAACCGACGATTCACGTAACCAAGACATAACAAAGGCGCACTTATCTCGCGAAAGCCCCCGGCCGTATCTAGCAGCGCGACGCGAATGTTTCATCTCGCTGAAAGCCTTGCCCGAGAACTCGTCTTTTCTGCATCCGCGCCCCCATCCGCGACATAAGGCGGAAAATAACCAGAAAGACGAGCGAACGATTCAAAAAATCAGCCGCGCGCGCGTGTTAATGGAACAACAGGACGATTCGCATTCTGTGCACAGTGTTTATACAGGCGTAATGCCTCGATTTCAATTTCCGCGTCGGCTAGAACGGCTTCTAGTCGTTCGCTGCAATAAAAAAATAGCTTCATGAATAAATATGAACGAACGCGAAACCTATGAATAAACGTAAAAATAAATATGCCGCCCCGGCGACGCGTAAGTCTCTCATGAATAAAGAATTCTGGATGAATGTACAGGGTGTGCGGCGAACAAAGTCACCCGCCGCTTTATTGTCGTTGTTTCAATCAAATGAACCGATCAGATTAATCGTTTAACCCTTTGCACTCGAAGCCATTTTATCTGTAATTCTAAATTAACTTTTCTGACATATAGCGTTTGCAATTTATATGACAAAATGTACTTTACGCATATGAAATTGAATCTAGTATAATATATTAATAATATAATTATATATTATAATATTAATAATATTACAAATATAATATTATACCTTTGCACTCTGCGCCATCATGGATGTTACCTACCAGTGCTTATGAACATTTATATTATTATATAATATTCGATTTATATGAATTTGTAGACATCGAGAAATTGTTGCAAATCGCTAATAAACTTTACAGGTTATCTGGTAAAAAGGGTTGAGGCAAGACCGGGTTCGTTTACACTTGCAACGCGGAAAAAAAGGCTTTTAGTTCTCGGCCAAAGCGGGCCGAAAGCTCGTTCCAGCGAAGCGCGATCTTTGATTGGGGCTCGATACGAAACGGCGCGGAAATAATCGATCGTCGACGATGGCACGAGGTCGAGCGGACCAACGCGATCACGTGGTGAAAATTGAAAAGCGAATCGTCGGACCGCGCGTCGCGTTTCAAGATCAAATTCGAATCCGTGTCCATCGCGCGCTCTAACTTTTCGCCGTGGCAAATATTTGCTTTGCAAACAGTTCTCGCTTTAAAAGCGAGCACTATAGAGAGGTATGTACTATATACTGTGCTATAGAAGGGTAATGCGCTTTTCTAGGCAATTATCGAGCGAGGTTTTTGTAGCCTAAGAGTACTTTATCCTTATGAAATATATTATATAATAATTAGGCTCGTTAAATGTTTAATATATAGAGAAATCGAATAATATTGAAGAGGGAGATAGTTGAGATTATTTTAAAGAACTTTTTCCTTTACGAAATTTTTCTACGAGGTATTGTTAACGAGTTATTAACGAAAAACAGTGGCCAATGAGACGCGAGCCTCGCTGGCGCGTGGCGACTGTGTTTCGCTGATTGGATCGACCGCTAAGCGTTAGTGGTGCTTGCCTATCATTGGTCAGTGATTTTTGTTAATAACTCGTTCGTGGTACTTCGGAGAAAAATTTTGTAAAGGAAAAAGTTGCTCAGAATAATCTTAGGAATATCTAGAATAGGATTATTTTAGATTGTTAAAACTTTTTAGAAAATTATGTATATTTAGAGTATATGAGAGACAGTGAAAATGAGAACGTCAAGAATTATTTATTTCGAGAAAAATGGATTGCGAGAAATTGTTAACTCGGGTGATTCTCAATTTTCACTTGAAAAAACTTTGTGTCAATAAAAATAATTTTAGAATTCCATTGAAATTATTTTGCAAAATTATAATAGTCTCCGAAACACGTCCGATAAATGTGCAAATAAATCTGACATAAAATAGCCGAAAAAAGAAAATATTAAGAAGAAGATATCTTCCTCGGATTCAGACGATTTTGCAACATATATTCAAGGTCGTCGGCCTAGATAATCTCCGCGAAGCCGTCAAGTAGTTTTCGGGCCGTTATCGCGCTCGCGCAGTTCCCTCGCAATTTTCCCGTCCGAAAAGTCGAGAGAGAGAGAGAGAGAGAGAGAGAGAGAGAGAGGACCTATTCCGGTGGACGCGTCGCTCACGAAATTGTAGAAAACTCGGCTGAATTATGTGGCCCCTCGTCCAGTTACAGTAACAAGAAAACCTTTTTACATCGCTCTTCGTTGGAAACGTTACGCGGGGACCGCAGTCGTTCGTAAATACTGTATATTTCAGACTTCGCCGCGACGCGCAAAATATCTCCTCCGGCGATTTTCAGTTTCGTAACGAACATGGAATATTTAGAAGTCTGCCGAGAACCGTGAGGCTGTCTGCAGCTCGACGACTGTAAACTTTATTATTCTATAAAATATTTAATAACTACTACCCCTATCAAAATTGTAAATATTGTTGCGAAATAATATTCGAGGGAAAAATGACCACGCAGTTCCTTTTAACAACGAAATTCAATTACTATTATTGTCATAGTAATTAGGATTTAAGGCTTAAATTATAATGTTAAATTTTTAAGTGGGTTGTAAACTAGTTTTTAGCTGGCTGGAATTAATTTTTATTGCGACAGAAAATTAATACGTAATTTACAAACGTTTCTAGGATTTTTAGAAAAGTTAAATTGATGTTTCTTAATGTAAAATTTAATATATAATAAATTACTTTGATTTTGGGGTTGCTTTTAGGCGTAATATTTTTATAATTAATTGTGTGATACGAAGGACGCGAATGTTAATGAAAAATGCTAAATGGTTTGATTTTTATAGGTTAATAAAGTAGGAAATACAAAAATAATTATTGTCTAGTGTTAATAATGTTAATCCTCCTTTATTATTCTCTCAAGGTTAAATCAATCCATAGTAGTACTTTAAATTTATATTTTTAAAATCTTCGAAGCATATAATTTTAATCTGCATACCAAAAATCATTACAATTTTATTATTAGTTAAATGGCATCCCTCATTAGTCCATTAAAATACCTGCAAATTCTTGTTATTTATTTAAGCTCTCCAAACACATTATTGTTCCTATTACACTGGTTCCAATTAACATTGTTTCTCAATATTAACAGCACAATGTTAAAAACATTTGTGTTCCCGAGCCGACCATACACCTCTTCCATCATTCATTCGTCCGATCGAACGCTTCCGCGTCAGGATTGCGTCGAGGTGCGCAGTCAAAACTATTGCCCGCTGAAATACGTTCGCCATAACGTTATTATTCTCAGTTTTCCGGCGAGCGGTCCACTGCCAGCTTCCATTCGGTATCCCGTGTTTCCCCGACAGTGCCAATTCGAAGGTTGAACCCGGGCCGTGCGCGATGTAACAAATGTACGTAACGCTCGCCGCTCCCGAAGTGTTACGGTCGCGCATACGTTCCACGGTTTTACGAGGCACGAGAGCATCGAAGGCTGTGTGCTCGATTCCCCGCGTCTATTCATCCCCCGTCTGACGTCCACCACCACCACCTCCTCACCCCTCCTGCCTTGAACTTCGTCCGACCCTTTCAAGGTCCCCGTGACGTAGGAGAACACGCTCCGAACGATTTCCGAACGACCGAGTTTCGAAAAAGCTGCGGAGCAACGGGAACGCACGTGGTTACGCGTTTTACACCTTTCCGCTTCCACGAAACCGCCTTCCTCCAAATCGTCTCCTAATATGCTCGATCTTCTCGGAAGCAACTCGCGAGCTTCTTTATAGCACGAATATATTCTTCGCCGTTGACTGATCGCGTTTACCTTTCATCCCTCTGTGATATAAATTCAACAATTTTCTCAGCAGACATTTTTCCTCATTTTTTGATGTCGGACGATGTTTTTCTTTTTCGTCGAAGTTTTAGAGAGATTCCCGATTTGTTTTTAAAGAGATCGCTGTGTAAGAAATATCTGTAAAGAAATTCTTTATTTTATTTTTAATTTTCAGTTTTTGATATTCGGTATTGTTATTGATTGTTTAAATGCAGAGTTTTTATGCAAGTTGTTAATCATTTAGGTGTCTTTGAGGGGTTTATTTGTTACAGAGAAGTGGAAGTATTTTGCGTTGTGACGAGTATATTCGTCATGGAGAAGTGGCAGTATTTTGTGTTACGACGAGTATACTCGTCATGGAAACGTGGCAGTATCTATTTTGTGACGTGTATATTTGCTATGGAGCAGTGGAAATATTTCGTAAAATGACGGATATATTTTTCATAAAGAAATTGTAGTAAATATTGTGTTACGACGAGTATATTCGTCACGAAGAAATGGTCGTACATATTGTGTTGCGACGACTATACTCGTCATGAATAAATTCTAGTAAATCTTGTGTTATGACGACTATACTCGTCATGAATCAATTCTCCTGCATCTTGTGTTATGACGACTATACTCGTTATGAAAAGATTCTACTAAATCTTGTACTACGACGGCTATATTCGTCACGAAGAAATGATACTACATTTTAAATTACAACTACACACGTCACCCATATAAAGTAATAACCATTAACTATTAAAATCACTATCATAAAACAAAAGCATCTTCCAAAATCTTCAACATATTTAAAATACTTTAAATCGAGGCCACAGTCAAACAAATAACTAAAAAATACAAATAACCTCAAATAAAAGCAAAGAGAGGAAGCTTCCGGGTGAGCGAAGCAAAATAAAAGAGGAAGAATTTTGAAAATATTATTCCACTTTCAGGGGAACAATTTGCAACGTCTATCGTCTTTGCGGCAACAAGGACCGGGCGAAACCATCAGCCGCTTTGACGCGTGCTGCAATGTTTCTAGGAAAACGTTTCGCCTGCGTCTTTTTCCATAGCGAGAGTCTCGTTCGCTGCGCGCGAACGAGATTGAGGATTTCGTTTCCGTGAGACCGTGCGTCCCGTCGCCGCCCACGCCCTTCTTACCCGGCATTCCGTGCTCGACGAGCCCCCGCCTCGCCTGTCAAACTTTTGAATCCCTTCGCCGATAAAAGCTTTCGAGAACTCGATACCCCGACGTATCGTTCCCCGTCGTTTCGACGTTCTCGCGTCCGCTTCACTTTCGCCACCCTGTTTCGGGGGGTCGACGACCTCTTCGGTTCCTCGATTTTATTTGGCATATATTCCTTGATTCTACTCGGCATATATTCCTCGATTTCATTCGGCATATATTCCTCGATTTTACTCGGCATATATTCCACGATTTTACTCGGCATATATTCCACGATTTTATTCGGCCGTGGCACGCGCTATAGTCAACGCCAGGTAGAACGGGACGAGAAAGTATTCCGCGCGAGAAGCTCGATCGAAAATATGCGAGAAAATTTGATCTCGGCGAAGCTCTGTTTTCGAGTAAATTGAATTTGAAGTCGCGTCAATCACGCGGGCGCGCACAGGTAGCCGCGGAGTAGAAACGGGGGGCCACGCGCCGGCACGTTGCACGTGCGATCGCTGTATCGATGTCAGCGTACGGACAAGGTGTTGCAAGCAATATGAAATTGTTCCTCGTGATGTTACACGTTTTCGTTTTATACGGAAATAAAAGCTTCGTTGAGGTTATATTATGTATTCGTTAACGCTTGTTAAAATTGCTACACTGTTAACAGGTGAATTTATAAGGGGGTGCAGAAAATTATTAGCAATGAAATGAGAGGTTCCTCGGGTCAATTGCAATAACTTTTTCTTTTACGAAAATGTTCTGCGAGGTTTCGCTTAAGAGTTATTAACAAAAACTACTGGCCAATAAGAGAGCCGACAGCCTCGTGTTAGCGGTACTCGCGTCTTATTGGTCAAAGTTTTTCGCTAATAACTCGTAAACGGAGCCGCGGATTGAATTTACGCTAAGGAAAAAGTTACTTCAAATAGCCTCAGGAACCTTTCACTGTTCAAATTTGTGACTTTTATTACACCCTGTATATATTATCAATACTTTCCTCTTAATTTAAAAATTATATAAATTCATAGATTTTATAAAATCAAACAAATTTGACAAAATATTTCATTTTATTCACCAGGTAATTCAGCTATTTATAATTTCATTAATTTTTCCTAATTATTACCAATGCACCGCAAATTTAATTTTAATTATTATGAAATAATATGGCTAAATTGTTGCAGAATTCTTAAAAAAATCGTGGCGGCTGTTGCCTCCTATTTTTGGCCTATTTTTTAACGCAGTAACGCTGCTTTCTCGATTATGCCATAAACATTAGTATACCGAGTTGTAGACGGTTCACCGTAGTAACATTAATAATATTCCGTCACGCGATCAAACGTGCAATGGTTCAACGTACGCTTTCGTGCACGGAATTCCGAGATATCATCGGCTCCGCCGTAACAGTGAAAGTTACGCGGCCGGCGAGCATTAATAACGACGAATGCGAAAGCGTACGCGTGAGACACAGGTGTGCGCGAAGGGTGTTGGTGATTTGCTTCGGGCCGGTTTAACGATGAATTAAGTGCGTTAGGAATTGCACGGCCCCAGAGAAGCGGATCATAAATGTGACCGTACGGTGAACGCTAGAAGACACTGCCTGGCACGCCGTTCAAAATATTTTCTTAACCCTTTACGCTCCGAATTTTATTTCAATTTCGTTAGCAGCAGCTCCCAACGCTTTTAAGTATTTTATTTGATATTTGAACAACAAAATTTGATTACTCTTGTTGGTAGGATAATATTGTAGAGATTAATCGACGCTATAAAATAAAATAAAATTTATATCATCAATTAATTATAACTTATATTATTAATATTTTCCTTCTAATTTTTATGAATTATATAAAACAGACTTTATAAAATCAGAAAAATTTGACAAAACATTTTATTCGCCTCTGATTCCGAATGATCCGAATCATTTCCAAGCGATACACATCGCTGGCATATACAGATCAGTTATCATCGTCGAGAATACTAAAAAGCTCGCGCTTCATTATAATTTACCCCGTCGCGACGAAGAGGTCAGTTCCGCCGTCGCGCGGAAACTATTCGAACGGCTCGCAATTCCGCGACGCGCGGATGAAAATCGCCGGGCGACGAGCTGCCGAGAGGAGAGCTTCTTTTTCCAACGATTTCCACGTCGGCCCCAGAGGAGATCCGGGGAAGGCGTGGGGGAAAAAAGGAGCTTTTCGACGAAATCGCGGTCCGCTCGTTACGCGGAGAGCGCACTCCCGCCTTCGAGGGATCGCGAATAACTCGGCGTAAATAAAAAGAAAACGCGAGATAAAAATCGTGGGCGAAATAAAGACGGACGCCGGATTACGGTGGCTCGATTTACCGGCGCGTCTCACCGTCTACCTTTCTCCCGTAGACCTCCGATAAAGTAGAACCCCGGCGTTCGGCGCGCGGAGAAGCTATTAATGATAACTACGCGGGATAAAAATGTTCGCTCGGGCAGAATCTGCTGCGCGGCGGCGGTCTTACGACGCGGAGATTACAAAGTTTACAGCGCGGCCGCGGTGTTCTTTATGGAAATCTCGGTGTTCTACAATCTTCGCGGAACAGCGCTCGTTAAGCCGAAAACTAATTTAATGAAGGACGATGGTAAGTAATGATCTACGCGAAGAGTACGCGAACGGCGCGAATTCGTCGGTTATTTTGTTGGTTATTTCGTTGGTTATTTTTTTGGTTATTTCGTTAGCTATTTCCTTGGTTATTTTATTAGTTATTTCCTTGGTTATTTTATTGGTTATTTCGTTGGTTATTTTATTGATTTTGTCGATGGTTATTTTATTGGTTATTTAGTTAGCTATTTCGTTGGTTATATTATTGGTTATTTCATTAGTTATTTTATTGGTTATCTCCTTAGCTATTTCGTTGGTTATTTCATTGGTTATTTAGTTAACTATGTCGTTGGTTATTCTACAATGTTAATAGTCCGCGAAACAGCACACTACGTGAGTTCATTAAACAATATACTACACGTAAATCTTTATTCCTCATTGTAGTATTTAAACGTAGGATTCATAAAGAATGAAAATTCTACTTTACTCCAGCGCCTTCGTATTTTCTGTTAAAATCGTTTCGAACGAACACTTTACGTCTTAAGACCATAAACTTATGGCCAGCTTTTATTCTTTTATAAACATAAAGTGGAGGAGAAACTTCCTTTTCTGCACTCGAGTAATTCTTCAGGAAAATATTGAAGTAAAAATATTTTACGTGGCAACACAGTAATTTATTTAATGAAGTAGAAATTTTGGAATTAGTATGTACGATAGTGTTGTATATTACTGTGATGCATTTTTTAGCTTCCTGCATTTTTACGGAACAGAATGGAATTTTCAGTATTGAATGCATTAAGGCAAAAATTAATTTTCGAATTAACTTCGTCTATTTTAAAAAATTAACAGCAACAAATATATTGATAGATAAGACATCAGAGAAAGCATCCCGAATCCTATCGAATCAGCCAATCGAGGCAATTCACTGAAAACCTTAACTTATTACAAATTTTTATTCTTTTATAAATATAGAATAAACGAAAATCTTCCAAAAATCGAGTACTAAATTACATCAACTCATCTTCAAATCACTTTCGTCTGCAATTTTAATTTCTTAGCATCGAAAGCAACAACCATATAGC
The DNA here is from genome assembly GCF_028453695.1 of Augochlora pura. Taxonomy (NCBI): domain Eukaryota; kingdom Metazoa; phylum Arthropoda; class Insecta; order Hymenoptera; family Halictidae; genus Augochlora; species Augochlora pura. The sequence continues at coordinate 8,369,449 of NC_135773.1, read as the reverse complement.
TAGATAATTTATCAGCCAAATCATGCCAACTCCCATCGAATCAGCCAATCGAGGCACTACTCTAATACTCTACTATAGCACCGGGAAAACGCAAGTTGCCGTCTAGTTGAGCGCCAAATTATGCCGGAACAGACAACCGTGAGCATCCGGATGCATTCGCCGCTACGGGGGATGGTAATAGCAGGTTGTGCGTACCGTGAGTAACGAGATACCGAGCCGTAGAGACCGACGCGGAAGTTTAATAAACAAACTTCTGTCATTTGCCGTTACACGCGCGAGTCAACGGCGAACAGAAGCCTGGAAATTAATGGCGGGGTACTGCGCGCGCGCGCGCGTGTCCCACCGCTGTCTCGAATTACCAGTCCGGCTTCCAACGACGTGACGACCATTGAAAACGGCGAATGTATCAATCTTACGCCGGTGGTCCATTACGGTTCTTCGAAATTGTATCGTCACGTTCCACGGAAATTGGAGGCGCAACACTGTTTCCATCCGACGCCGTTGCGCAACGTTTCGCCGATTATTCAACGCGTCCTGCTAGCGCACTGCAAAACAATGAGCGCGTAGATACTTCATCGTTACCATAACCTCTTATCTGGATTACAGACAATTTATCGCGTATTTTTAATCCTTTTATATTAACTTGGGAAGTTATATTTATTGCAGGAAATTTTATGAAAAACCGTCGAATTTCTGCTTGAAATTCATGAAAAATTCCTACTTATATATTAGTAACAAGTGAGCTTATAACCTCTTATCTGGACTAGAGTCAGTATAACGTGTATTTTTAATCCTTTTATATTAACCTAAAATGAGGAATATCAGAAGTGGGTTTTATAAATTTTTGCGAGTTATACTTATGATGGAAATTTCATGAAAAATTGTCAAATTTCTGCTTGAAATTCGTGAAAAATTGCTAGTCATATATTAGCAACAATTGAGCTATTAAAACTAATTTTTAGCATCATTTCAACCCTTTTATATTAAATTAGAAAGAGAAACTTCGAAAGTGTATTTTGTAAATTTCAACAAGCTATATTTATGCTGCGAATTTAATGAAAAATTGTCGCATTTCTGCTTAAAATTCTTAAAAAATTCCTTCTCCTATGTTAACAACAAATAAGCTACTAAAATCAATTAATACTGTTCGATAAAATTTTTAATACATACAAAATCATCCAAGAATTATTTACGCGCCTTATTTCTCCATAACCGTTTGTAACAAAGCGGTGCATTATCGATATTAAAAAGTGATTAATCGAAAGCCCCTCGAACGTATACTCGATCGAATAGGAGCCATTCTACGGGAACAAGTTCCACGGTAAAAAGTTTTCCGTAGAAAATCGCAACGAAAACACGGGGAATAATATACCGGCCCGTCGATTCTTCGCGGTGTCCATTGAGAAATTGAAACACAATAACCCTCTTCTCTGTATCTCAAGAGCAACAATTTCATCCGGCCCGGGAGATGTCGGGACTCGGAGGCACAAAAGAGGGGGCTCTTTACAAGGCGACGAAAAAAACACACACACACGTTCGGAGAGCTTTGTGCCCGGGCACAAATCACCAGTGATTTTTGTTTTCTATGGCGACTCTCGAGGATTGATCTCGCGTGAATGGGTCTGGTCCTCGGTCAAAGCTTCGTTTTCTTTTTTTTTTGCTAAAAAAAGACCGAGCAGCCTCTCTCCCTCTCTCTCTTTCGAGCAGCAACGATCCTACCCCTCGGCTTCTCTACGCTCAAGGAAACGCGTGTCTGCTATCGATCCGCGTTCAAGTAGCGCATCGAATGACGGACGGGAATTGAAATAATAGAATGTGCTGGATCACCTTTTCCTTGGACGATCTTCTCCCTTTGGATCAGCGAAAATGAAAGCGATTAATAATGACCAGGATTTTTGGCTTTTGGGACGAAATTGGGTGGATGAAATTTATGGTGGTAGAGAATTTTTCGACTGAAGGAATTTTATGTAGTCGATGTATTTTTTAGGGTATTGTAAAATAAGTGACAGTAGCTAAATTTGTATTGTTAAAATTATGTTGAATTAAATTAAAATTAAATTCTACAATTAACGCAATAATTTATTTCGCACAAAAATCCTCGTCCAATAATTGCTACTTATAACCTCAATCTACGTAATTATATTTTCATTATAATAGTATACAATATATCGTTAATAAAGATCGTTAATAGTATGCAAAGATTCAAAGAATTGTCGAAAACTTATGGCACGGATCGAAGAAAGCTCGTCTCCTTCAAAAGTTACGAAAAAAATTGTGCTCGAAGTGAAATTCGGCCAATATCGGGAAGCCAGGTTTCGATACACAAGCAATGCAAGCCGCGTACAGTTGCTCAAGGCCCTTCGGAGAGCACCGTGGAAAAACCTCCGGGGAGTTTAAGATAGTTGTAAAAGGCTTTGGGAACCGTCTTAAAGAATTTCAAGAATCCTTCGCGCATGGCCTCCGAGGCGCAAAGTAACTTTAACCACCGTGCATCCACACACACGTCCGACCTCTCGAATCTCCTTCATTATTGAGTTCCCGGGATTTGGCGGTGGCAGGATATTACGAAATCCAACGCGGCTATCGAAAGGTCTCCGGTTTCTAATTAAGAAAAATGTTTGCGCGGCCGCAGAGGAATGTCACACAAATACTGGAACAAATTCGTGGAAAATTGTGGATATATTCGACCCCTTTTTTCAAAGTTTTTTAGCAAAATTATTTATCGTTTGAAAAATTTTATTTTTATGTTTGGATATTGTTGAAAAAGGGTGCAATTTTATTCCAAATTCATGGAAAATTGTGGATATATTCGACCCCTTTTTTAAAGTTTTTTAGCAAATTTATTTATCGTTTGAAAAATTTTATTTTCATTTTTGAACTATAGAAATTAAAATAAATCGATATAAAGAATAAAGAAAAATCGCCCCCTTTATCCTAAGAGTTATCAAGCAGAAAAGAAGTGCTGATCCATTTCGCACGAATAAAGACGAATCCAAAGACCTCAACGTGGCATTCGGGTGGCCGCACGCGGATCAAAAGTCTGAAACACAGCTGCGTTAAAACAACTCCCTGTATTTACCACTCAAACATCGAGCTCCGTTTTTCAGCGCGCCGATTCCGATTGACGGAGCTCGAAAGAAGGAAACCGCGTCGATCGTAGCACGATATACGCATTGTGCATCGGAGACAATGTAACGCCGGCGAGATTACGTGGAAAAAGTGGGTCGGATGCCTCCGCGGCGACCCATTTTTAAAATGGACCCGCGGGTGAACGCGTGTGTGCACGCGGCATTGTGGAACGCGGCGTCGGCGTCGGCCGGAGCAGCGTTCGCGCGTCCCGTTCTCGGGCGCGACCGTATCGAGATACATCCAGTTAGCAGTATTGTCTATCGCTTGGTACATATTCGTATTGCGAACGCGACCACCAGCAGCTCTGCCACCATCGAGAGCCGTTTCTACCGGGTACAGTTGTATCGGTCCGCGTCAATAACACGCCGGTTCATTTTTATCGGAAATAGAACAGGCTTGTCTGAGAATAAAGCGACGCGTCAATAGCGAGTGATTTATTAGGGACTACTGCGGAATACAAAGTGATTTGCGACGCGAATCGACGCGGACCGTTTTGTTTGCAACGACTATAATTTACGGCGCCTCGTGTTTCTAGTACTATTTAAAAACTTTTTATTTGTAATATCGAAATTGGAAATATGTCGGGTACTGGGTTTAACCCCTTTGCCGCACTTTAACGAGTTGGTCCCGCGACGGAGATTTATAACAATATCTTCATCCGTTTCTTTATGCAGGAATTGAATATTATTCTCTCGTTAGCAATATTTAACCCTTTGCACTCGAGTGGCACCTCTGGCGCGCCAATGAAAATTGTTATATTATTTTAAAAATAATTTCTTACGACCTCAACACGTTATATAATTATACTAATATATATACAGAATAGTTTTAAATAATTACCAATAGAGACAAATAATAATGGATAAATACTGTCATAAATGACATAACCTTAATCCTCCTTATATTTTCGAATATATTGACATTTTTTAGTCAAATAATTTTATTTAGTAAACTTTAGTACTTACACTGCATAATAGCTTGACTTAATTTAGAACCTACAGAACATATATAATTATTAGTTGAAGAAGTGAAGAAGACTATATTAACTAATTAAAAAATTATTTACACCCTTAATAACTCTACGTTCAATCACTATGTTAACAACTGCACACACCACCCTACCAAAGCGCCATTAATATTCCAAATCCCCAACGCAATAATAAATCTCTAAAAATTCCCTGTAAAAATTTGCTCTAAAAATTTGCTCTAAAAATTCCCTCTAGAAATTTGCTCTAAAATATTGCTCTAAAAATTCCCTCTAAAAATTTACTCTAAAAATTCAGCAGCACATAATAAATTTAAGCAACACGATTAAACAATAATTTAAATTATCCCAGGCGGAGTACTTGTTCAAAGAGAATCCCGAGGGCAAGATGTTCCAACCAGAATACACGCGTACGATGAAATCGGTGCTTGACGCGATCGAGAAGTTCCAGGACGAGGTGCTGCCCCGGGAGGAGTTCGACGAAAGGGTGAGAGACTTTTTGAAGCAACAGGCCGAGGTGTCGGACGACGATAGAACACCGGGGACGAGCGACACGGACGTATGCGGCGGTCGAACCGATCCGTGCGTCACGCCGTGCTTTCGGTACGACAGCGAGTCGATGGAGGACGAGGGCGAATCACGGTCCGATCAGCTCACCGATCCGGACTCGGACTACGTGCGGTGCAGCCTTACGGGGCTGGCGTGTTTCGACAAACAACCGACTAATTAATTAATCCCGGCGACAACGGTCTGCGATAATATTTGGCTGGTTGCGGATACCAAAACCGGAGTTTCCCCGTAATCTGCTGATGCGCGGTGGGATAGCGGCCTCGCGGAGCGGATTAAGACGACGAGACAGCCATCTCCTCGACGGAGTTTACGGTTCGGTCGGCGGTTGGAACTTGGGCGTTGTTCGAACGATTAAAGGATACCGCGCTCGGATGGTTATATTAACTGCGAGGGGCTGTTATTTTGATGCCGAATTTATCTATGGAACCATGTGCAACAGGGCGGAGATTGGTATTGTGTTTGATGGAAATTGTGTTTGCAAGAGTTCTGTCTGGATCACTTAGGAATTATGTCGTCAGATTGTATAATTTTATTAAGTAAAATTTGAAATTTCTGCAATTCGTTTTTCAACGTTATAACTTGTCAGGTTATGTATAATTTTATTGAGTAAAATTTGAAATTTCTGCAATTTGTTTTTCAATGCTATAATTTATTACTGTGGTACGTTTTTGTGTCTTACCGAATTCGTTCTTTTTTGCGATTTATTGGAATATAGAATAAAATATGATTGCGATAAAAATAAGATTTGAAAATTAATTTTGATGAAGAAAAAAATTCGTTTTGACTGGAAGTTCTAATATTAAATAAATATCTAAGACTTCATGTTAAATAAATATTTAAGTTCTTATGTTAAATATCCGAGACCTCATATTAAATAAATATCTGACACCCCACGTGAAATAAATATCTAAGATCTCACGTTAAATAATTATCTAAGTTCTCACGTTAAATAATTATCTAAGCTCTCACATTAAATAAATATCTGCGACCTGATTTTAAATTAATATCTGAGATCTCGCGTTAAATAAACATCAGAGACCATCGCGAAGCACTCGGACATTCATCGACTCGTTAACCAATCACAGAACATCTTATAGAACTCCGCGCGGCACGGAACAGAATCGATGAATATTTTAAACAAAATTTGCGTGGCTGTAAAAATATTTCCGTTCAATATTCCCTCCGAGCTCGCAGTCCACAATCATCATAGTGATTAAAATACAGAAAGAATGAATCGGAGGTCTGACGCCCCCGGCGTCTTTCAACATCCACAGGTGGGTGACGTAGGCAGGTGGGTGCCCACATCGTAGCCTCGCACATACATCGAAACCAACCATACAATCTAATGCAACAATTTATAATTTAACGCTTTATCGACCGGTAGCTTATAAATCGTCTTTTCCCCCC